>NC_058081.1:474294823-474594823 GCF_014858855.1 Bufo gargarizans | reverse complement strand
CCCCATGTGAAAAAAATTAATTGGGAGCTAAAACAACTTTTTTTTTTTTAATTAATTGTTTTCATTTTCACAGCCAAGTGTTTCTAAATCCCATGAAACTCCTGTGCGGGTGGGGGTATAGTTTCCAAAAAGTCACTTTTTGGGGGGTTTCCACTGTCGGGGGTACCTCAGGGTCTCTTCAAATGTGACATGGAACCAAAAGTCATTCCATCAAAAGCCATATCAGCACTCCTTCCCTTCTGAGCGCTGTGGTGTGCCCATATAGCAGTTTACGGCCACGTATGAGGTGTTTCTGTAAACTGCAGTATCAGGATAATAAACATGGAGGTTTGTTTTGGTGTTAACGCTTGCTGTGTTACAGGGAATATGGATTAAAATGGAAAATATGCACAAATAATGTTTTTTTTTTATTTCACCTCCAGTTTGCCTTAATTGCTGTGGAACACAGGGTTAACAACATTTATAAAATCAGTTTTGAATAATTTGAGGGGTGTAGTTTCTAAACTGAGATTATATAAGGGTGGTTTATTTTATGTAAGCCCCTCAAATTCGCTTCAGAATTGGTCATTAAAAAATTGGGTTTTGGAAATTTTCTTGAAAATATGAAAAATTGCATTTAAAATCCTAAGCCATCAAACTTCCTAAAAAAAAGATTAAATGACATTTACAAAATGATATCAACATGAAATCGACATATGGTGAATGCAAATTTTATAAGGTTTCACTACTTGTATTTCTCGCCCAGTTTCCTTGGGGGACACAGAAGACCTTGGGTATAGCTCATCTCCATAGGAGGCGTGACACTAAGTGAAAACTGTTAAGCCCCTCCTCCACAGCTATACCCTCAGCCTGGAGAGAGAGACTGCCAGTTTTTAGCTTAGTGTCCAAGGAGGCAAGACACTCCCTGCTCTGCAGGGCTGTTTTCTCCTTGTTTAAATTTTAGATTTTTACTTTTTTCTTTCTTTTTTGTTCCAGATCATCAGGGACAACAGAGACGCACTAGACCTCTCTGTTTTTCTCCCGGGGTTGAGCTGCGCCAGTGCCGGTCACCGCACTGCTGCCTCCCCCACAGAAGGCAAGGTGGATCAGGGCAGCCTAGCTCCCTTACATCCCGCCAGCGCAAGGGTCGCCCGCACGCCAAGCCCCTCTTCCAGCGTCCTGCCACTACGGTGCCAGTAGCTGAAGGGGCGACCCTGCTGGAATGGACCGAGGGTGAAGACGGCTGCGGTAAGAGAGTGGCTTCTCCAGCCCTACGTCCCCCACCCAATGGTCTCCTGCGTGCCTGACCCCCATACTGGGCCTCTGGACCCTTCCCCTGCTGGACATAGGCTGGCCCCTGGGGTGCCGCTGTGCGGCAATCTGCTCCCCTTTTCTCCTGGCCTCATAGGACATGCTGCTAGTGAGGGGACTATATCCTGAGCTCTCAGTCTCTGGGTCCCCCCCTGGCATCTGGGCTTCCCCCCATTTCGCCTGATCACATTGGGCTTACCGGAGGGGCAGGATGATGCAGTGGAGTAAGGAGGACCCCTTACTCTTCCGGCCGGCGCGGTGGGCTCCCGCGACCAGCGAGCCGCCATTCCGGGCCTCCTGTCTCTTCTGGCGGCGGGGTGGGCTCCCGCGGCCGGCAAAACCGCATTCCGGCCCCTGTCTTTTCCGGCCGGCCGGGTGGGCTCCCGCGGCCGGCAAAACCGCCACTCCGGGCCCCTGTATCTTCCGGCCGGCGGGGTGGGCCCCCGCGGCCAGCGAGCCGCCATTCCGGCCCTCCTGTCTCTTCTGGCGGCGGGGTGGGCTCCCGCGACCGGCAAAACCGCATTCCGGCCCCTGTCTTTTCCGACCGGCCGGGTGGGCTCCCGCGGCCGGCAAAACCGCCACTCCGGGCCTCTCTCTCTTTCGGCCGGCGGGGTGGGCTCCCGCGGCCGGCATTGGGCTTGATTATGCCCCAGCAGGTGCCGGTCGGCAGGGCTCCGCTAATTGGTCCCAGGCTTCGCGGCCTGCTGGGCCGCAATCCCGACCGGCCCGCGGGGTGGGCTCCCGCGGCCGGTTTGAGCCGCCATTCCGCCTCAGGTCCCGGCGGTATGACGGGCCGGACGCCGCAAATTTAGCCCCCGGCTTCGCGGCCTACTAGGCCGCAATTTCCGGTCTCTGATGGAGGGGGCGGGAACTTCTCCAGGCGCGATTTTTTCCCGCCTGGAGGTTCCTCCGCCCCCAGGGGATCGCACGCCGCCCTCCAGGCCGGATCCCTATTAACCCTTTGGGTACAGGCCGGCTCCCACAAATGGGTCTGTATAGCTGGCCCCCCTTTCTTTCTCCTTTTTTTTTTTTTTTCTCCTGGTCTTCTCAGGGCCCCTATATAGTGGCTCCCCTTTAGCCTCAGAGGCTGGGTTTAAATTAGATTTAAAAAAAAAAAAAAAAAAATTTATAATGATAAAATAAATAATAATAGATCACGATTTCTATTGGGCTGCGCAGGACGCTGCAGCCTCATCAGTAATGCTGCATGTCTGCATGACCTCTTTCCACAGGCGACATGGTGTTGCGCTCCCAGCCTGCGTCGCTGCTAGGGCATTTCCCCTTTTCGGCGGTTTTTTTCTTGCCTCTTCCAGGATACGGCGCTGGCCAAGTGCATTCGGACCTTCTGTAGGCAGCATTCATCGTCTCTCCAGTTATGGTGCCTGCCATGTGCATTCCCCCCCCCCTCCTAGGCGGGCTACTGCACTCTCCCTGGCTGGCCATGTGCATGACCCCCTTCTTAGGCGGAATACTGCACCTTCACCGGATACGGTGCTGGCCATGTGCACGACCCCCTTCCATAAGCGGAACGCTGCACTCTCTGGATTTGCTGCCGGCCATGTGCGGGACCCCCTTCCTGGGCGGAACGCAGCACTCACTGGATTCGCTGCCGGCCATGTGCGTGACCCCCTTCCTGGGCGGAACGCGGCACTCTCACTGGATCTGTTGCCGATCATGTGCATGACCCCCTTTTTTAGGCGGAATACTGCACTCTCGCCGGATACGGTTCTGGCTATGTGCACATCCCCCTTCCATTGGCGGAATGCTGCACTCTCGCTGATGTGCAATGATGTACTTATGTACTATGTTATTGTGCTGCACTCTCACTGGTTTCGCTGCCGGCCATTTCTTAGGCGGTATGCTGCACCCTTGTTGGATTCCCTGCCGGCCTTAGGTATGCCTCCTTCCCTCAGGCAGCATACATACATCCCTCTGTCGTTGGTTGTTTCCTCGCAGGTACGTTGCTGGCCACGTGCATGTACCCCATACATGGCAGGGTGCTTGCACTCTCGCTGGATCCGCTGTCGGCCATATGCATGGCCCCTCTTCCGTAGGCGGTGTACGCACTCTTGCTGGATTCTCTGCCAGCCCGGGGCATGCCTTCCTTCCTCAGGCGACATGCACGCATCCTTAGTGACTGTGTTTGTCTCTTGCCAGTACATTGCTGGCCATGTGTATGACTCCCATGCATGGCGGTGTGCTCGCACTCTCCCTGGATGAGATGCTGGCCATGTGCTTTACCCTCCCTTTTTCTGGGCGTTGTGCTACACTCTCACCGGATACATTGCTGGCCATGAGAATGGCCCTCTAACATGGGTGGAACGCTTGCACTTCCATTGGTTACGGTGCTGGCCTTGTGCGTGACCACCTCTCACTTCAAGGGCAGAATTTGGCACGCTCATGAGATTCACGGCTGTCCTTATATGGCTGTGCTGGACTTGTACATGTCCCCCTTCATTGGCAGAGTAGTTGCACTCTCGCTGAGTTCAGTGTTGGGTGTATTATTGCACACTCATTTAATGCTAGAATATCCCTGTGCATGTTCCCCTTTCGCTAGGTGGACCTCCTGCGTTCCTGCTGGTTTATAGGGTAATGTCCTGCTTCTCTGAAGTAGGTACGGCCTTAGGCATCACTCCCTTTTGGGACGGGTCTTTGCACTCTTGCCGACTGCTGTTGGCCAGGTACAATTTCCCCCCCTTTCAGGGTGGACTGATTGCGTTCCTTCGCATGCTATGCTAGGTTTGTGCATAACTCCCTTTCAGGTTGCACTTTGCAATTCCGTACATGCTGGGGCACTCTGGGACGAGCCCCCCCTTTTTTTTTCTAGGTGGGTTGGCCTTCTCGCTGCTTACGGGGCTGCTCGTACGTATGCCTCATCTGCTTCCTGCGGCATACCTTTGTTTCTTGGGAGACGATGCTTGCCGCCAGCCTTGCACTCGTCCCTAGGGAGTTCATTCTGTCCTCCTGACCGGACAGGCTCTTTTGCTCTCTGCTGCACCGAGCTGACAGGGAGTGTTCGTGGGTCCTAGATGCATGCCCATGCGTCCTTCTGCGGCATTACTTCCCTGCGCTAGTGGTCACATGGTCGAGAGTGCTGTTGTCTGCAGCGCCTCTCGAATTCTTCGTTGGCTCTGGCAGGACTGCGGTTCCCTTGCCTGCTGCAATTTCCTCCTCTTCGGATGCAGTGTGGTATGAGTCCTTCCTCTTGGCGCCTCTACGCTTCTGTCTGATCTGCTACCGGGTTCGGGCTGCTCTTCTTGGGAAGGTCACCCGACTTCTCTTGGGTGCTGGATTACCCAGGTCCGGGGACCTCCGCCTTGGGTTCTTCCAGGTATTCGCCTTCTGCGAGACGGTGGACCGGGCGTCTCACAGTGTAGCGGGTTCTGCTTTTGAGCTGTCCTATGGCTTCCCTGTTGCCCACTCCTCCTCCTTTCGGTTGGAGGGTGTTTTGTCGGCCTCTGTCTTGACGGCCTTATCTCGCCGGCTTTGTTCGGCTCCCGCTCTATACGAATCACTCCGATGTGGCTTCTCGCCAGCCTTCGGAGGCTGTATTTTCACTGTCCTCCCCTCTGG
Source organism: Bufo gargarizans (assembly GCF_014858855.1). Classification (NCBI taxonomy): domain Eukaryota; kingdom Metazoa; phylum Chordata; class Amphibia; order Anura; family Bufonidae; genus Bufo; species Bufo gargarizans. The sequence continues at coordinate 474,589,960 of NC_058081.1, read as the reverse complement.
GGAGAGCATGATTGTTCATGTGGATGGTTCCGGTGTTCCTTTTGGCCTCGTACCGTCTCCCTTGTTCACGCTGGCTGTATTAGCTGTGTGCCTATTTACCGAGTCTACCGCGTTCTGTCCCCCCACTGAGTGCAGATTGCGTGGCCCGTTCTAAGACGATGGTCCTGATGTAGACTTACCTTCTCGATGACTTGGGGGGACTACCTCGGTCCAGATTGTCCTTTGATCTCCCTCACCGGGACGGTACAACGTGGTTGCATCAGCATGGACTTTAGCCTGCCTTCCCCTGGCGTCTGGCGGATCCTTTGGGTTCTTTCCCTCTGTCCTCTGCTCCTCCACTCGGGTGGATACGGGACAACGTTGTTCGAGGGCCGACGGGGCTAGTTTTGTCGACCCTTCTGCCCGTGTTACTGGTCTGCGCCTGATCACATTGGGTTTTCGCCTGCTTGCCAGGCGACTGTCCGCTCCTGGCTGTGTTTCGTCCAGGATCTGTCGTAAGACTTAGGGTTTTTTGTCTGGGGTTCTGTGGGAAGCTGTGCATTCCCCACTCTGAAGTTCTTTCCCCATGGTTCTGTCTTTTCCTTGAGGTGTCAAGTGTCGGCGCTGTTCTTCCTCTTCCAGCGTTCCCGGCCCTCTGGCCTGCCAAGACCTTCTTCCTCGGAGTGGCTCTTTGGTTCCTCTGTACTGTCCTTCGGTACCGCCCTGGGGACTGTATTCTGAGCTCTCGGCGCTCCAATCTTGTCCTTGGAGCCGTTACAGGAGTTCTCTCTATCCCTTCTGTCCTGTACGGTCGTGTTCCGTTTCAGTCGTGTCTTTGACGGGTGCCGGAATGGCCCCTTTTTTTGTTACGAGCTTTCTGTCTTTTCCAGGACAGGGCTGTTCTGCATCCCGTTTCTTCCTTCCTTCCTTCTGAAGGTGGTGTTTGCCTTTCGCTTCAACACCTCACCTATTTGGTCGTTGTTTGGGCCTTGCCGTTTTTACTTGGAGATCTCCGACTCTTGCAGACGTTCGGCCTCTTGGGTTTCCAGGAGGTCTGTGCATAGGGTTGACAGACTCCAGGGTGGTTTTCCTCCGCTTGATCAGATTGGCTATTGCTGAGGTTACCGCACCTAGGGCAGGATTCTGTCTTTGGTGTCACCGTTCCTTTCACCAGAGCGGTCGGTGCCTCCTGGGCTTGAGGCATTGGGCTTCGGCCGTGCATTTGGGCACGGCGGCCACAGGTCTGCCTTGCACGCCTTACTGAGTTTCTACTGGGTGCATGCTCTGACTTTGGCGGATGCTGCCTTACCCCGCCTGGGTTTGCAGGCGGCGGTTCATTGATGCCTTTCGGGTGCTTCACCTTGGTGCTGTGGTCCCTCCCCCTTTTGGACTGCTTTTGAACCAAGGTCTTCTGTGTCCCCCAAGGAAACTGGGCGAGAAAACGAGATTTTTGTATAACTTACCAGTAAAATCTCTTTCTCGCTCTTTCCTTGGGGGACACAGCACCCACCCATTCATTGTTTTTTCTCTGTGCGTTTTCCGAGTTTTTGTTACCCGTTGGGTAGTTGGCTTTTTGGTTCCTTGTTGGTCTTTGCCTTTTCTAACTGCTTGGACACGCAACTGGCAGTCTCTCTCTCCGGGCTAAGGGTATAGCTGTGGAGGAGGGGCTTAACAGTTTTCACTTAGTGTCACGCCTCCTATGGAGATGAGCTATACCCAAGGTCTTCTGTGTCCCCCAAGGAAAGAGCGAGAAAGAGATTTTACTGGTAAGTTATACAAAAATCTCGTTTTTGCAGCATTCATTTTATGGCATAAATAACACAATAACTTTATTCTCTGGGTCAGTATGAGTATAGTGATACCAAATATATATATATATATATATATATATATATTTTTTTTTACGTTTTACTACTTTTGAGCAATAAAAACACTTTCAGTTTTCAATGGAATCATTATGGGGTACATAACACTTTTTGATTACTTTTTAGTACGATTCTTTTTTGTGGTGACTAAGCAAAAAGCAGCAATTATGGCTTTTTTTTTTTTTTTTTTTTACACAGATCACCATATGGGATAATTTACATTATATTTGCATTGTGCGAGTCGTTACAGACGTAGCAATACCAAACGGGGGGATTTTATTTTTGCCATTTTTTTTTTAACCATTTAATAGTCCCACAAGGGATCTATAACAGGCAATCTTTTGATCACTTCTAAAATTCAATATACTATTCCTAAAGTGCATTGTATTTTAATGTCAGTCCTTTACTGAGAGGCGCAGCCTGCTGAGGAACACTCGAGGCAGGCTTAGGGCTTATACTAGGTCTCGACCTGCATAAATTGCACATTGGCAGGGTGCCAATGGGAGACAGGGAGTCTGCTCCCTCTGTAACCACTTACATGCGGTGGGCGCCATTACCAGCGGCATGTAAGGGGTTAAACAGCCGGGATGGGCGCTCCTGCCGGTCCAGGCTGTTAGAGTAGGAGCGCGTCTCTCATGTTCGATAATGTAGACAATGTTAATACAAGGCACTTACTAATGTATTGTGATTGTCCATATTGCCTCCTTTATTGGCTTGATTCATAGTAGAACAGGCTACAATATACCCTATAGGCATGTTTACCTCTCTTACAAGTCCGTCTCCTGCACTGCCCATGATGTGACATCCCATGTGCATACCTCCTAACTTAAATGAAATGCACAAGGAGGGATCATATCAATGCCACAGCAGATTATTTTCACACTAATCAATGCTTTAACTTCACCCAATGACTATACATGCCCTATCTTACCTACTCCTTTTTACACCCCCCACACACACAGTATATATATGCCCTCTTAGCGCCCCTCACTGTAAGAATGCCCTGTAAGTGCCACCACAAAGTAGTTATTTGCCCTTAGTTCCCCCTTCGCAACAGAATGCTCCCTTAGTGCTCCCTTACAGTAGTTATGCACCCTTAATGCTGATAGAACGCTCCCTTATTGCCATCTTCACCTTAAAATGCTGCCTTAGTGCCCCCAAACAGGAAAATGCTACCCTACTGTTCCCACACAGTAGAATGCCTGTTTGTATCCTCGCACAATAGTGAAGCCCCTGTAATTTTAATAAAATAAAAAGGTACTACTCACCTAGCCCTGTTCCCCCAATGAATTAAGCACATCATTCTGTCAGTCACTGATAGGACCACTTCCTTGAGTCCAAAGCCCAGAATAAGCAAGGATTTATGTATATAATAAAAGTTATATTGAATATTTTCCCACAAAACAATATATTAATCAGCTCAACTTTTTATGTTCTATATCCAAGTACCCCTTAAACTATATTTAGTGAGTATACCACCTCTAGGACCCCACATCTATTTGGAGAATAGGTCCAAATAAGTGGATTCAGATTCCGTGACGGCGCAATGCGTTCGCATCACGCATTGCACCCGCGTGGAATTCTCGCTCGTGTTTATTGATCTCTCCAAATCTATGCAAGTTATAGAAATAGCAAAACGTGCCACTCTTTTCTGTCTCCATCTAGCTGTGACCCATGCAGGTAAAAGTCTGCATAATGACGTTGCTTCTTTGTACAATCAAAACTTTGAAGGAACTGGCGTTTTTTGGGTTTCCCATAAGTCTCTTTCAGCCATATTATTCCCTAAATGCATTCCTCTCGCAAGCAGTGGGTCTCCCTTTTGTTGAATCTTCCAGCACTGTAACTCACTTCCCACTATGTTTTCTTCTAGGCATCTCGGAAAGCTTAAGAGGGAGAGGTCAGACTTACAAACATGCAGGGCAATCCTATAATCTTTAAAAGCAGTGTAGAGGCGGCAGTTTTATCAGACTCAGTATCTCAGCTAGCTCTGACATGCCCACACTTCCTCTCAGTCACCTTCTCAGTGTCTGTTACCAGGGATGTATCTTGCCTGACAATGGGCAGTAGACTGTGAGACCCTTAGTGGCCATGACTTTATAGTTTTTTTCAGGTAGATGTCAGCATTTTTTTTAAATGATGAGATTTCGAAATTTGCTAGTTACACCATTTTCTATTATATGAAATTAAATTGTGTTAAAGTGCAGTGACCACCTCCCGTCTGCCCGTTGACTATAAACGTCCAGGAGGTGGATCTCTATCTCTGAATGGACGTTTCTGAGCGGGAGACCCGTTGTCAGTGACAGCAGGGAACCCCAGAGAGAAGGCAGGGACAGTTCCCAGGTGTCCCTGCCTTCTAGGTCGCTGTATACACAGCGCTCAACGGTCATGTGACTGGCGGGGCTGGGAGAGTGCAGGAGCTGTCGGGTCTTCCATAGACCTCGATCAGCTCTGCACTGAGGCTCTTTATGCTGTACAGTCTCTCTGGGGGGTGTTTTTCCCCTGTAACTGGGGCTACTATGTCAGCCCCAGTTACAGGTGAAATCAATAGTGAAAAAAAAAAAAAAGTGAAGTTAAATGTCCCCCAGAGGTCTTGTATGACCTTATGGGGGGCGCAAAGTGTAAAATAATAAAAAAAATTATAATAAAGTATTTTATAGAAAAAAGGTTTCATATGTAAAAAAATTAAAAATTAAAAATTCCCCAAGTTAGTAAATCTTAAAAATAGAAAAAAATAAAATACATATTTGATATTTCCGCGTATGTGACGGTCAGCTCTATAAATATATCACATGATCCACCCAGTGCGATAAACACCATAAAAAAAGTAAAAACAAAAAACATTTTTGTCACCTGACATCACAAAAAGTGCAACACCAAGTGATCAAAAAGACGTATGTCCCACAAAATGGTACCAATAAAACAGTCACCTCATCCCGCAAAAAATGAGCCCCTACATAAGAAAATCGCTAAAAAAAAAAACAAAAAATATAGCTCTCAGAACATGGAGACATTAAAACATAATTTTTTTGTTTCAAAAATGCTATTATTGTGTTAAAGTGAAATAAATAAAAAAAAGTATACATATTAGGTATCGCCGCGTCCGTAACAACCTGCTCTATAAAAATATCACATGACCTATCCCCTCAGATGAACACTGTTAAAAAAAAAAAAAAAAAAAAAATGTGCCAAAAAAGTTATTTTTTGTCACCTAACATTGCATAAAATGCAACACCAAGCGATCAAAAAGGCATATGACCCCCAAAATACTACCAATGAAACTGTCACCTCATCCCGCAAAAAATTAGATCCTAACTTAGACAATCGGTCAAAAAATAAAAAAACTATGGCTCTCAGACTATGGAGACACTAAAACATAATTTTTTTAGTTTAAAAAAATGCTATTATTGTGTAAAACTTAAATAAGAAAAAGTATACATATCATGTATTGCCACGTCCGTAACGATCTGCTTTATAAAAATGTCACATGACCTAACCCCTCAGGTGGATGCTGTAAAAATAAATAAATAAAACTGTGCTAAAACAACCAATTTTTTGGTCACCTTGCCCCATAAAGTAGAATAATAAATGATAAAAAAAACATGTACCTAAAAATGGTACCAATAAAAACGTCGACTATTCCTGCAAAAAATGAGGCCCTGCACAAGACGATCGGCAAAGAAAATAAAAAATATGGTGCTCAGAAAATGGAGACACAAAAACATTTGTTTTTCAAAAATGCCTTATTATGTAACACTGAAACAAAGAAAGTAGACATATTTGATATCATTGCGTCATTAACAACCTGCTCTATAAAAATAGCACATGATCTACCCTGTCAGATGAATGTTGTAAAAAATAAAAACCGTGCCATAACAGCCATTTTTTGGTTACCTTGCCTCACAAAAAACATAATATAGAGCAATTAAAAATCATATGTACCCAAAATAGTACCAATAAAACTGGCACCTTTTCCCCTAGTTTCCAAAAAGGGGTCACTTTTTGGGAATTTTTACTGTAAGGGTGCATCAGGGGGGCTTCAAATGGGACATGGCATCTAAAAACCAGTTCAGCAAAATCTGCCTTCCAAAAACCATATGGTGCTCCTTTTCTTCTGCGCCCTGCCATGTGCCCTTACATCAGTTCACGACCACATGTGGGGTGTTTCTGTAAGACCTCATGCACATGGCCGTTGGGCGGCCGTGGCCGTATTGCAGCCCAAAAACGGCGGGTCTGCAATCCCGTGTACATCACGGATGCAGACCCATTCACTTGAATGGGTCCGCAATTCCGGAGATGCGAAACGGAATCACGAAACACCGGAAGCACTACGGAGTGCTTCTGTGGTGTTTATTTCCGTTTTTCTACACCGCAAATAAATATGACGTCATATTTTTTTGCGGTGCGGACAGACCCATTCAAGTTGAATGGGTCTGGCCCGCTGCATGGATGTTGCCCGTGCATTGGGGACCGCAATTGCGGTCCTCAATGAACGGAACGGCCGTGTGCATACGGACTAAACCGCAGAATCAGGGTAATAAATAAGTTTTGTTTGGCTGTTAACCCTCGATGTGTTAAAGAAAAAAATGGATTAAAATGGAAACTCGGTCGAAAAAGTGAAATTTCCAAATTTCATCTCCATTTTCCTTTAATTCTTGTGGAACACCTAAAGGGTTAACAAAGTTCGTAAAATCAGTTTTAAGTAACTAGAGGGGTGTAGTTTCTACAATGGGATCATTTATTGGGGGTTTCCAATATGTAAGCCCCACAAAGTGACTTCAAAACTGAATTTTGAATTTTTTTATAAATAAAGGTGAAATATATGAACTCAAATTTACCACTGTCATGAATTACAATGTGTCACGAGAAAACAATCTCTGAATGGCTTGGACAAGTAAAAGTGTTCCAAAGTTATTACCACAGTGACACGTGTCAGATTTACAAAATTAGGCCTGGTCAGGAAGGGGATAAATGGCCCGGATGTGATGGCCCCCCGTTAATAGGTCGCTTTAGTGTACACATATTCTGACAATACCTATATGGGAACGCTATTTTACCCTCAATATCGCACCCACAACAAATCTCACTTTCCTTGAATGCTCTGTTGCAATTTTGTTAGTACATATGTAGTCTCCTTTCATGACAATAGATAGTGGGGGCTGTGACTGATGGCATTGCTGATACTGTTGTTTCTGGAGCATATGAATATCTTACATGCCTCCATTCACATGAATGGGCCTGTGGTTCACGTTGGATCCTCTTATTTACACCATAAACAAGGTCCCTGAGCCTGTTCTTAGAGGAGCCTAGAAGTCTTGCTCTGTTCATCCGTCTGCTGACACCTGATACAGAAACCGATACATTCTCACGTACAAAAGCTAAGAAACACAAGAACAACAACAAAAAAAACTATTCTAACCGCATTCCTTACTCTTTGTAATATGTATCCCAAGCCCCATTTGACCTTAGAAGTTACCAGCCTAATGTTGGCCACTATGTGCGGGTCATCTGTTACATGGTGGCATGATGATCCATATTCTTATGGAATGATGGAAAATGCATCATACCTTTTTACTGTTGCTTGTCATTATCAATACCATTAAAACATTCAAAGGAACTCAATATCTATTGAAGCCCTTTAAATGCACACCCCACTCGGAAATAAGCAGGTCCAAGCTCACAGACCCCACTGTTAGGCCTTTTTCAGAAGAACGTGTATAGTGCGGAAAACACATTCCGTGAGGGAGCGTGATTTCCTGTTATGGACACTGCTCGTTTCACAGGATACCATGGTATTATATTGACTTATAATGCTGCGTATAATGCTCTGTATGACCTGGCAACTACTGAATAAGAACTCATGCACACGACCGTTGGATGTTTTGCGGCCCACAAATTGCTGTTCCGCAAAACACAGATACCGCCCGTCTGTATTTTGCGGAATGGAACAGCTATCGCCTAATACAACAGGCCTATCCTTGTCCGTAATGTGGACAATAATAGGGTATGTTCAATTCTTTTTAATAGCCATGCGGACATACAGAAACGGAATACAGTACACACTGTAATTTCCATTTTTTTGCAGCCCCCATTGAAGTGAATGGTTCTGCAAATGGGCAGCAGAAAAAATGGAGACCACTAGATCTGCATAGGAGCTGTATACACAGTATAGTAGGATATTTTTCATCATTTTAGATGCTTTGGAGAGAAAAAAAAACAGAAGAACACTGTATGGGTCGGTAGGAGCGATACAGTGATTGCTTGACCCCTTCGAATATCGCAATCTGCTGCGCAGGAATGATCACCAGATGAACGAGAATTTGCTTGTTCATGGGGTGAGTACCAGTACCTTTTACACAGGCAGGTTAACGGAACAGGCGTTTATGCAAACGCTCATCGGTCCGTGTAAAGGGACCTTCAGATTTATCTGGAACTTGGGCTACAAGCACCTCCATGAAGTAGAGATGATTGATCTCTGCAACATATTTGAGGAAGGGGTGGTCTAGGAACTGCCAAAAATTGTGAATTGTTTCTTATAGAGGACCAAACTCCTCCCCTGACATGTTTTAGTTACCAATTTTATTCCAGGTTTAAATAAGAATTGGTGCTCCAGAATAGTCATCATTCTATGTTGTACCATCACTCCATTGTTATTCCTGCTAAAAGTTATGAATCAATTGCTAGTAATTTGCAATGAAGGTCCAGATGGGTGTTTCCAGTTGGGGGGTGTCCCTGCCTAGTCTGCCACTATTCAATGGTCTGGGTTCCTATTTTTCAGCTGTGTTGTATAATTGTGAGTAGAGATGAGCGAATTTCATGTGTTGAAATTCGTTCACGCTTCGTTTGGTGGTAAAAGCAGAATTGCGTTATGGATTCCGTTACCACGGACCATAACGCAATTCAATGACTGAATGCCTTTAGAGGCATACCGTTATTCATTCCGTCATAATAGAAGTCAATGTCTTGCATAACGGATCCGTTGTGTTTCAGTTATGCAGGGGAGTCCTCCCCTGCATAACGGAAATGGGACGGATCCATTTTGCAGCCCATAGATTTCTATTATGACGGAATGAATAACGATGCATTCCGTCATGGTCCGTGGTAACGGAATCCATAACGCAATTCTGCTTTCACCACCAAAGGAAGCGTGAACGAATTTCAAAATATGTAATTCGCTCATCTCTAATTGTAAGCTATAAAAGCTCTTTGAGCACATTTTTTTGTCAAAATTGTGTAGGCCTATCTACCAATTACATGGCGGTCTCTTTAGATGGGAACCTACACTATAAGGCCTCCTGCACACAAAATTTTTTTTTTTTTTATTACGTTCCATATACTGTCACAGTTGCACCAATCACTATACACACCCTTCCGTTTCCGTTCAAAGATAGAACATGTCCTATTATTGCTCGCAAATCACGTTCTGTGGCACTATTCAAGTCAATGGTTCCGCAAAAAATACGGAATGCATTAGTATGTCTTCCATATCCGTTCTGTTTTTGCTGAACATCTATTGAAAATGTTATGCCCAGCCCAATTTTTCAATGTACTTACTGTTTAAAAATTATTGTACGCTTCCGATCCGCAAAAAAACGGATTACAAAAGGAAACACTACTAAAACAAAACAAAAAAACGGATCAGTTTAAAATGGATCGAAAAACCATACGGTCGTGTGCAGGAGGCCTGAAACTTTCCTGGGCTTAGGCCCATAAAATGAATTCTGCGCAATATTGGGCCCAGCTAGACTATAGTTTACACTGCTCAACAATGAAATTGCAACACCAAGAAGGACAACATGTAAAGTTTGCAAATCAAGGAGGTAGCAGGTGTTGCTTAGATCTACAAATGATCAATTTTTCAAGCTAGCTCCAGTCTGTGGCACGTGGAAGGGGCATAAAATCCAGATTTAAAGCAATGTTTTTTTAGCCACATGAAACAGCACAAATTGGATCAAGTTGTGTTTTATGATTGTGCATCGCCTCCCGTTTGTCCACATGCGAGTTATCGCTATTTGTTCCAAACTAAGAGACAGAACTCTTGGACCGAGAGACCTTGGTTTATCATTCTGGCAGATAGCTATGCACCTAGGCTGAGATGTCTGCATTGTTCAATGTTGAATGTCCCATTGGTTGGGAAAAACGCAATGAACTTAAATGACAGCAATAGATACACAGAGGTGAACCTCTGCACGTACAGATTATCCGATTAGAAGAATGGTGCAGAGTGAGCAGACATCACATTCCAAGCCCAGGGTGCTGGACAAACCATCAGAAGACATTTGCATGATAATGGGCTACAAGCCAGATTTCCAGCTACAGTTTTTTCCATTGGTGTCATACCTGCACTAATAGCTGGAGATTGGTCTGCAGACCACGATGGCAATGCATGAAGAGGCCTTCACAAGGAAACGTCAAACCCATCTTACTGCTGGGATTATGGTGTGGGGTGGCATAATAAGTAGTCGGACCCTTCTAGTTTTCAATTCAGGCACACTAACACTTGGGTGCTACATTGATTTGGCTGCAGAACCAGTGGCATGGCTGTTTCTGCAAAGTGTTCCAGAGGCCATGCCAATATGCAACGCCAGGTTGCATGTTGCTCACACTACTGTGTGGTCTAAACCAGTGTGCCTCCAGATGTTGCAAAACTACAACTCCCAGCATGTCTGGACAGCCTTTGGCTGTGCGGGCATGCTGGGAGTTGTAGTTTTGCAACAGCTGGAGGCACACTGGTTGGGAAACACTGGTCTAAACGTACTACCATGGACTGTAGCATCTCCAGACTTGCCTCCCATCGAGCAGATCTGGGACATCATTGGTTAGCAATTGCAAAGGGAGCAGCCAGCGGTGGATCTTGATGATTTGTGTGCCCAAGTACATTCAGTATGCAGAGCGTTCCTCAGACAACCAATAATAACCTCATTGATAGCATGCCAAGGAATGTAAGTGTGTGTTTCTGTTTGTGGTGCTTATAATCTATACTGAATAAATCGAGAAGTTTTGATTATTTTTTTCATTATTTGCATATCATTATTATGTCCATCGATTCTGTGATTTCCATAATTCCACAACCTTTCCTTCTCGGTGTTGAAATTTCACTGTTGAGAGATGTAATAACAGCCTTTGACAGATTGGTAGTGGTCCACAGCCCAATTTGAGGCAGCCACTACTCCAGATGTACAGTGCAAGGGACCAGGTTAGACCAGCACCTCCAAACTATATGAAATTAATCTACAGACACATGCTACATTCATCTGTGAGACTGGTCACTTACACAAAACAAAATTTAATTTAGAAAATCCAAAAACATAACTAAACAATTCAAAATTTGCTTAAAAACAGCATAGTCTTTCTAACACTTGCAACTTTTCGATGTTTGCACTTTGATCTTTTAACACTTTGGCAGTGATCAAGTACAAGAAAAGGAGAGGCTCCCTTGGTAGAATCCATCTGTACACAAGATATCAAATATAAACTCTACACAGTGATTTTTAACATTAGTACCTGATATAGATATTAGTATGAAATTGAAAAAATGTGATCTAAGGGGATGGGAGGCATCATTGTGTGGCAAAGTGACTGCCATGTTACACACTGGTAAAAGGTGAGGTGGGCTACACATGCAGCAAACATCATCAGCCAGGCACTTAATGTAGTGAGACTTCCGTTTGAAAAAAAAAATGTAAAGGGGGTCAATTAAAACTAGAAAAATATGGCTATTTCCAGAAACAGCACCACACCTGTCCACTGTTCATTGCATTATCGCTACTCATTTTAAGCTGCAATACTGGACACAACCCATGCATAGGGGTGGTGCTGTTTCTGGAAGAAAGCAGCCATGTTTTTATAATCTTGTATAACCCCTTTAATTTATTAGTCAATCATTATGAGAACCACACCATAATAGGTATTATGGACCCTAGTAACCATCTTTCTAATATGATTCAATCATCATTTGACTTGTACAAAAGCCTCAAAGGGATTGTCAACCGAAATTCTTTGGAGCTCCTTCAGGCTTCCGGATGAGCAATATAGTGATCTGAGACACCGACGCTCGACTCTCCCACTTCAGGCTTCTGGGGCACATTATGAGTAGACCGACTTTCATGTCTTGTAGGTTCTAGTTGTTTCATTGGTGTCCTGATTGGAAAAGGAAGAAATATTTGTTGAATAAGTTAAAACATTGTATATAAGAAATCCTCTCCCATTTTAATAGAAAAATCTGATTAATAATGCAGGCTGAGATGGGCAAAAGTATGACATGATTGATACTGGAGCTGTTTTCCTTCAAGGAGTTCTCAGGGATTGTATATTGATGACCTATTCTGAGGATAGGTGATTCAAAAGAAGAGTCCTGGAAAACCCCTTTAACAAATATTGCTTTTAATATGAGGTTTTGCAATATGTCCCTAGCTACCAGTCAGTATTACTTCAACCTTCTTCTTGTGAATGAGGGTGGAGAAGGACAAAGAGGAGGCTGCTTTAACCCTATTAAGATTTTTGTAGAAGTAAATGAGAAACCAACCAAACAGAATTCAAGATCATACCTCTCTTAAATGACCTTAAAATGTAATTTAGAAATATAGGCAGAATTATTACTGTTCTGCTACAGAGATCCAGGCAAAAAGTAAAAGTCTTAGGGCTCATGCACACGGCCGTTGGTAGGCCCCAATGCACAGGCAACATCCGTGCAGATTCTGAACTTGAATGGGTCCTCGATCCGTCCGCGGTCGGTGCCCGCATATTGCAGACCCGCTGTTTGCAGGACGCAATATGTTCACTGCTGAGCAACGGCCACGTGCATGAGCCCTTATGTCGATATGTTTGGTATGCAGATGCCAATAAGTAGGCTTGATTAGGTACTAGGCCATTAGACTGAAACTAAGGGCTGATTCAAACTACCAGCTTGGGAAACGTGGTCCATGTATCGGCAGCACTTTTCAGACCGACCTGAATTGACTGCATCATAGCGTTTTATAAAACACTGATGCAGTCAGTTCGGGTCAGGGAGATGTGGCCGAAACACAGACTGCACACAGTTATGTGAATCAGCCCTAATTGTCTAAAGGTTCACCTAATAGGCATCTCCTTCAGCATCGCTATACTACATTCACGCTCCGCTGGGCATACATATTATTTCCCTGGGAGAAGAATAAGCTGCTGCCAGACCACTCAGGGGACAGTTGGAAGACTACTGCAGAAACAAAAAACAGAATCCGTTTTTACTTGGGGCTCTCCTTTGTGAACACTGACCACTTAGAAGACATGCAAGTTTCAACATAAACGCATATAAACCCAGATCTTGAGAAGCAATGTACTCACATAATATTTGTAATCACTGAAGCTACTAGACCTGCCAAGACCAAGAAAGTCAACACGCTGAGAATGGAGGTGAGGACAATCATCCCACCACTTCTTCTACCAGGCCAGGTGTCTATGTTTGCTGAAGATTTACCTGCCAAAATAATTTAAGAATTTAGAAACTTTTTAAAGAACGAGATTACACACAAAGTTGAGATTAGAAGGGTTTGTCTGGTTTAGAAAGCCCATTTATTAAATTATTGACTAGTAGAGCGGGGTCCTCTGCTCCGGATCCTCATCTTTTTTTAAATTGTGGAGAGCCAATACAAAGACAGTCTCCCTTTCTGGAGGTCCCAGCATGCCCATGTGTTGCACACACAGGTACATCCCACCGATTTGTCCTGCGACGGCACTGCAGTGGGAAGTGAAATCTGCTGAATTTCCCCGCAGTTTACTGTAGATCACAGGTGGTTTCAGTCAATAGCTGGTAGTGAAAGAAGACTAAAGCTAGGGCGACATGACAACTTTTTTTTTTTTTTATAATAATAGTCAATGGTGTCGCACTAAGACTTGACAGCTGCAAAAAATCCATACAAGTTGGATTTTTGTGCAACTGTTGCATTGTAGTGCGACCCCATTGACCATCACTACAAAAAATGTTGCGCGACATAACATGCATCAATGTAGAAGTACCCTTTTTGGGGTACGACACAGTCATGTAGCCATAGCCTAAGAGGCACAACACCTTACCAGTGATCAGTGGAGGGCACACTGATCATAAAGACATGCTTACAGCCATTCTACCATATTGATCCTTACCTTGCTTAGTAGTGATTGGAGCGGACCACTCTGACTCAGCCAAGTATCCATCAGTTAAAGTATAAAATACATACTTAAAACTAAAAAAAAAAAAAACACACATTAGTTCAAATTATCATCAGATTAGCTCACGTAATAGGCCAGATTCATAGCTAAGTTTTCCATCACCTGGGGTTAAGATTCTGTGAGCTTTTGTATTCTTTACAAATATCTTGGCCAAGGCACAATGCTACCCTCCTCTACGAGACTTATCCCTGAAACAGCGTCACTCTTGTACATTGGTTGTGTATAGTACTGCAAAGCATGGCCCAATTTTACATAAATTATTGGGGGAATACCTGTAAGCCGTGTTGCCGGCAAGAGGTCCGTTGCAGATTGTAGTACTCAAACAGCTGTCATTAGCTCCCACACGATAGACATACGTGCTGACATCAGCAATTGAGGGGTTCGAAGAACAGCTGGGGTTGTCAAATTTGTCTGCTACATATGGTGCTGTACTTCCACCATCCGTGTTTCTGTAGTGATTTGTCAGTGCAATATTCCAGTTCACAGAAGCTTAAAGAAAGACAAGATATTCATAATGTTGTTCATACAGGGGCCATGTTACAATAAAGTCTTGTCCATAGAGGGTGCCATTATAGTAGGCAAAGTAGTTATATTCTATAAAGGGGGAAATATTATTGGGGTTATATGCTTGTACATAGAAGGCAGTATAATAGTCATTTCTTTGTACACAGGGGTAGTATAGCAGTGGTATTCTTGTACATAGGGGAAGTATAGCAGGGTTATTCTTGTACATAGGGGAAGTATAGCAGGGTTATTCTTGTACATAGGGGCAGTATTATAGTAGTTATATTCTTGTACCTAGTCAGAATTATAGTACTTATATTCTTGTGCATACTGTAGGAGTCAGTATTATATTAGTCATATTCTTGTACATAGGGGCAGTATTATAGTAGTTATATTATTTTAAATACTGTAGGAGACAGCATTATGGTATCCATAGACGGAAGTATCATAGCAACCGTTCTTTAAATCGGGGACGTTAATACTTATTACAGCTTTTTAACTTTATCAGTAGATGTGTCATTGGCTCCCAGGATACAGACATTTGGTACGTACACAGACCAATATGAAGCAATCAGTTAACAGACTTACAGGTTTTCACTACGAATAAGGCAACCCTGGCTGGCGAAAGCTGTGTAAAGAAGCAGAAGGGTTTCTCTAAAGTGATGGTATTCAAGGTTGGATTGATTCGGCAAACAGATGAACTGCACAATAAAGGTACCACGGCACGTGCTGGTCAATAAAAAGATAAAATTGTCAAATTAGTTGCAGTCAGTGATATTTTTCTCATATTGTAATCAACCTTTTAAGAATTAGGTTTTCCTAGAACAGGGATTGGCAACCTCCAGCTGTTCAGAAACTACTACTCCCAGAATGCTTCATTTACTTCTATGGGAGTTAGAAGAGCAGCGGAGCACGTTTACATGCTGGGAGTTGTAGTTTCAAAGCAACCGGAGTGCCGAAGGTTGCTGATCCCTGTTCTAGAAGATCAGTCATTTGTCCAACTTCCCTACAAACAAGCCGCTGCTGCATGATGTAAGGCACCCTGCTGTGGCAGAAACCCTCCTCTCTCTCACTAACTCACTTCTTCCACTAGAAGAGACCAGGCACATTATGCTTTGCCCCCTCACAAGGCCCTACCCTATAGCCGACTGCAGATGAAAATATAAGGGATGAAGAGTAAATTAACACTTTGTTCTCTGTAGGGGAACTGGCCTTACACTGGCCTTCCTTTACTAGCAATTGGTCCAGACCCCTCTGATTTGACCTGGACATTATTCTAATGGTATTTTTATTTTTTTATAAGTGTAATGAAATGCCAGGGAATATTTAAACACTGCTATGGCTAGATAGATAGAGATATATATATATATATATATATATATATATATATATATATATATACACACACACACACACACACACACACACACACACACACACATTATATGCACTTTAAAGGGGTTCTCTGGGAACAGAAATACTTCCATATTACTTTATTATAAACCTATTCCCAAACAGTGATGGCCACATGCGATCTGCCATCTTAACTGACAAGTCCGGCGAGGCACAGGCAAGTCCTTTCCTGTGCGCGAGCCGGTCTGAAATGAAATGCGGTCTCCGGGAGCAGGCAGTTACGAGAACAGCCTCCGGGGGCCATTCTCGGAAACAGCCTGCTCCCGGAGACCGCATTTCATTTCAGACCGGCTCGCTCACAGGCAAGGACTTACCTGTGCCTCCCCGGACTTATCAGTTAAGATGGCAGATCACATGTGTTCGCTGGCGAAAACTGCGAACTGGCCATCTCTATTACCAAATACCTTCCATTAGTTAGAATGGCCTGTTTTGTCTAGGGAGTAATCATTAGGAGAAATAAAATGGCCCCTTTCCTATTAGTACACACAAAACCTCTCCTAATCATACAGCAGGACAAGTTACTTCATAACACTGAGCTAAAGACCTGCCTCATCATCTTCTCTGCTCAAAAACTATGTAATGTGCGGCTGTGGTAATGGAGACTGCACACAAGTGCTGCTACTCATTACTACACCCCCACCTCCTCTCTGTACTTTATGTCTCCTCATGAACTCCAATCCTACAGAGATTCAGCTGAAGATCTTATCAGCTGTATTCAGGATCATCATCCCTGACAAGCAGAGCAGAGAGGAGGCTCAGGCAGCTCTTTAGCTCAGTTTCCTGAAGAACTTGTCCTGCTGTGTGATTAGGACAGGTTTTGTGTGTACTAATAGGATGGCAGCGATTTTATTTCCCCTGATTGCTCCCTAGAAAAAATAAGTCATTATAACTAATGAAAGGCATTTGAGAATATATGTTTATAATAAAATAATATTTAAGTAGTTTTAATAATCTTATTTTCTTAATGTGGCGAAACCAACCTCGCCACTGGGTTTTGGAGGGGCCTGGCTACCAGCCTCTTGCCCCAGGATTATGGGCCCTCTCATCAGCCAGGCTTCCTTTGTTCACAAAGGACTGCGCCTGCCCCACGGAAGGTGCCCGTTCATTGCGGGCCACCAACGGTCGTATGAACGAGCCCCAAGTGTCACTGAATTCTTTAAATTACATTTTATGGACAGAAAGTCACCTCTGTAGTGATCAGCTATGGTGGTCACCTCACATGTTGACTACATCTAAGTGTAATGAATGAAGAGCGACAGTGGTTGTCTAATACTGAAACATCAATATCCATTTTGTGGTCCACAAATCACAGATCTGCAAAATACGCATGTGGTCTGTGCGCTATCAGCCTTTTTTTTCTTGTGGACTCACCGACTTCAGTGGTCCACATTTGTGCAAATACTCTGTGTAAATCTTTTTGCAGAATGGACACATGGAAGCGAAAAGTCAATGGATCTGTAAAAAAAGCTGATGGAACATAGACTGTATCTGTATTTTGAAGATCTGCAATCTGAGGACCGCAAAATACATTGTTTGCATGAGGCCTTAGTTCCTACGCGCTGTAAAACGCACAACAGGCAAGAACCAATGATTCCCTATGGGAATGGTTCTCACCTGGGCGTTTTACAGCGCGTACGATCGCGCTGTAAAACGCCCGACGCTCAAACAAGTGCTTGAGCTTTTTTTGGGGCGTTTGTCGCGCGTTCCCGCACATAGATATTCGGGAACGCGCGACAATGTGTGCACGCCTGTCTCTGTATGCGCGATTGTAAACGCCCGTACAATCGCACATACAGAGCGCTCGTTTCAGAACGCTCAGGTGTGAACCCAGCCTTAGAGCCTTTACAAAATAAATGCAGCAACTTGACTTCTGGACTTTCCTAAGGCTACATGCACACGTGTGCCTTCTGCAATTTGCGGAACGGAACCAGCGGCCCATTGTAGACATGCCTATTCTTGTCCGCAAAACGGACAAGAATAGGACATGCTATATTTTTTTTGCGAAGCCACGGTAAGGTGCAACGGATGCGGACAGCACACGGAGCGCTGTCCGCATCTTTTGCAGCCCCATTGAAGCCGAGCTCGGATGCGGACCCAAACATACAGCGGGTCCGCAATACACGGGCACTGGCTGTGTGCAATCCGCATCACAGACCCATTCACTTGAATGGGTCCGCAATCAAGGAGATGCGGAACAAGGCACAGATCGTAACCCCACGGAAGCACTACGGAGTGCTTCCGTGGTGTTTCTGGCCGTGCCTCCGCACAGCAAAAAAGTAGCGCATGCACTACTTTTTTGCGGTGCGGACTGTCAGTTGCGGATCGCGGAGCCCATTCAAGTGATTTGATCCACATGCGGCTGCCCCGCGGCAATTTGCGGTCCGCAGCACGGGCACGGAGCCCTAATGTTCGTGCGCATGTAGCCTAAGAGCGTTTCCTAGAAGTTTCCCTTTAAGGAGGACAAAGCAGCCCGGCAGACTCTTAGATGTACTGTCCCTTAAAGGGGTTGTATCACTTAAGCAAGGGGAATTTATCATGTAGAGAAAGTTAACACAAGGCACTTACTAATGTATTGTGATTGTCCATATTGCCTCCTTTGCTAGCTGCATTCATTTTTCATCACAATATACACTGCTTGTTTCCATGGTTACAACCACCCTGCAATCCTGCAGCGCCGGCCTCTCTGGTAACCGGGACCGCAGCCTTACATAGGCTGGTGCACGACCACCGCTGATGGGTTGCAGGGTGGTTGTAACCATGGAAACGAGCAGTGTATAATGTGATGGAAAAATGAATCTAACCAGAAAAATAAGCATAATGGACAATCACAATACATTAGTAAGTCCCTTGTATTAACTTTCTCTACATAATAAATGTGATTTGCTGAAGTGACAGAACCTGTCACGGTGGGGAGTGGGGAAACCCCCCACCGTACAATGCCTGGGATAAATAGGATGCCACCAGGCCAGAAACCATGGATAAGTGAATGGGACACCTCCTAGCACATCCCTTATCTCCTAACTGTATGAGCTGGCCTCGATGGTAGGGGGGGCTCATTCTCTGGAACCTGGGCCCTACTCACCCTAGTGATCCCTGGATGAGTAAGGTCAGGGTCAGAGATGACCTGCTCTTCTAAGACACAGAAGAGCAGGAGTCTCTGCAGGCCTAACAGCAAGGAGAGGAAGCCAAGTGGAACGGAAGGTAAGTATCCAGTGGCAAGAAACCACCGAACCAAGAACAATGGAATACTTGGCGACTTACCTGCCACAGCTGCTGGAAGGCACCTAAGAAGAACACCAAGAAACTGGAACCCATACAAACTCACTGCAATCCAAACACCAAACGGATACAGTACGTACTGACACACAGGAACCAGCACTCCAGCAACAGCTCAGACTTTTGGTTACCCCTCCAAGGAACCATGAGACCCCCTTCCAGAGGACACAAAGGACAAACAGGGGAAATGTCAAACAACCATGCTGATCTTAAACACCAACCAGACATGGAACACCAAATGACATACAAATATCACCCTGACAATAACACACCAAACTCACAGCCAACAAGTGAGGAAAGGCATAGGCAAAGGGAATGACATTGCAGTAGACATCGATGGCAACTGGGATGGCCCTCAGAATATATATATTATATATATATATATACACACACACACACACACACACGACCACACCCAGCTCCACCAAGCACACAACTTAACCCAGTGCACACCAGGAGGGAAGAAAAACCGCAATAAAGGGAAAACACACGCGTATGCATACAACACGTTACCACTGGCAACCAGCATGAGCTGCGAAAGTGTCACGCGCACAACAGAGGACATGACACAACCCCTTTAAGGTTAAGGGACAGTTAAATTGGGGGAATGTGTGTATATGCATAAACTTGTAAATCATGTTTACTGCCGTTCTCCTCAAAGGGGTTCTCTAGGACTACAAAAAGATGACTGTTTTTTCCCGAAAACAGCACCACCATTAAAGTGAATGGGGCTGAGCTGTAATACCACTCACAACCTGTGGACAGGTGTGGGGCTGTTTTTGGAAGAAAGTAGACCTCTTTTTGTTGTTCTGGAGGGTGGAGGAGGCTGCATGGTCGACGTGCCACACACGGTATTACAGCAAATTTACTGTTTATGCTTTGCTCCTGCTTTTCTAGCGCTTATACTCCAAGTTGTTGTTTTTTTTACCTTGAGATACTTAATGTGCTGGTAGCGGTAGGCATATGGGTCTATTTTTTATTGTTTACTTGTTTTATGTATTTCTGTCATATCTAATAAAGACATCTTACTATTTCTATCCGGAGGTTTGTGTTTACTTGATATCGGTTTTGGTCCTGGAGAACCTGTATAAACCGAAGAAGGTGCTGGTCCCTGAAACACGTTATATGAACGTTTATTGCGATTACTGATATCCGAGGTAAAGTTCAAACTGTATTAGAAAGCGCTGGCCCCAGGATACTATTCGTCTTTCGGACGTACAACTCTACGCCCAGGCACCTGTGTTTTCTCGATGTGGATTCATAGACCCAGCTGCAAGTCCTACAGTTTTGTCTACCTGTCTTCCAACGCCCATACAGCCGTCGTGGCCTTCTATGCTGTTGCCTATATTTTTTCCTTACTAGATCATATCCAAATATCCCAGATGAAGAGCTCGTTACAGTGTTACCAATGCTGCACTTGTGTCAGCTGCATATGAACAGGACAAGTTTTCAACCTCTAAATTGAAACCTAATGTTTTCACTAACAGACAGCAAGCAGAGATCCTGCAAGCAGAAAATTGTGATCAATCACCACACAAAGTTTTATCAGGAAAAGGCAGGACTTATGATTAACCCTTACTGTTAGCGCCCGTATGTAGAGCTCATGATGTACCGCTAATTACCAGGTAAATTATGAATGCTGCCTGCTTGGAACCGCAGTCCAAGTTTTTTTGAATGGATCATAAATGGAGGGCACATATAAAAAGGAAAAAAGCTGAAGGGATGGGATGGGATGGGATGGGGGGGGGACACAAAGTCCTGCACTCCAGAATTCTGGATTCAAAAAAAGTCACAAAATACTGTAGAGCTTTGCAACTTTTAAGCCCATTTGCACAAAAATGTTGCATCATTTTGGATTTTTACACTACTAACTCCAGTTTTGAAAAGTGGATGTTGTTAGTTCTGTTTCAGATTTATCAACTGCGACTTTTTAAAGCCACAATCTTAAATAAAAAAAAAATAATAATAAAAAAGGGGGGAGTAATCGCTCTATACAAAATTGTTATGCCAAGTTTATCAAACAAGGTGCATCATTTGTTTAATTTTGTTCAATTTATTCCAGCGTAGGTTAAGGAAAAAGGGATTTCAAATGTGACACTCATTGTAAATGACCCACTAAATGTTCTCCTCTACTCAATTCTATTTCTGGCTTCAAAAACCAAATTAAAAATGTTTTAGTGGAAACTCAGTCTAATAGCATTCTCAAATGGTTGACCATCTGTCCATAATATGAACTCAGGTTATTACAATGGAAAAATCTGTGCATGTGCAGATGTAGCAGAGCTGAATTGGTCATTTAAGGATACGACTGCACAACAAAATACAATAATGTTTCTTTAATGAGGCAAATGTTGCACGGCAATCGCAGGAGCCGCGGCATGGATGGAAGACGTGCAATTGTCACTTTTTGCCTAGTAGGGAAACATGTTGTGATAATCCTACTGTCACCTTTGAGTCCTAGCCTAATTGTTTAGTGCACAGTCTGCTCTCACGTTGTGCTGTGCCGTGTCAAATGACAAACTCAGCCCTGCTACATCCATATATATATATATATATATATTACAGTCTAAGCAGGGGAGATGATGAGGGTACCAAAGAGATGCACACAAGTCACTTACCCAAATCATTCTGCAATAGGGCAACCGCAAGGACAAGCAAGCACCTCCAGGCTCCCATAGTTCTGAAGTCACAGAGATCCTGTATCCAGCACTACAACTAAAGCCCTATCTCCACAGCTTGAGAAATGACCTACAGGTGTCTACTGACCTACCCACAGCTGCCAACTCCTCCCAACATCTCCAGCCAGTCACAGCTCACTTAAAAACACTGGTTTTCTCTGCGGGATGTAGGTGTGACACAGCAAGGTCTAGGTATCCAGAGATAACGTCATAGCGAGTGCTCTTTCACATGAGCGAGTTTTCTGCCCGGGTGCGATGCGTGTTGTGAGCGGACAGCATCCAGACTGAATCCTGACCCATTCATTTCAATGTGTATGTGCACATGATGAGCATCGTTTATTACTGATCATCTCTGCTTTCAGGAAGAATAACAACATCTTCTATATTGCGCGTTTTTCACGCAGCCCTGACCCCATAGAAGTAAATGGGACTTGTGTGAAAAACGGAAGGCATCTGGATGCAATGTGTTTTACAGTGATGGTTGCTAGAAGGAGATGTGTGCCTCATGCCTCATGGTATGTATTTTGCAGTCTGCAGATTTCGGATCCGCAAAATACAGATACCGTCCGTATTGCATCCATTTTTTACGGACCCATTAGCTTCAGTGGGTCCGTGGTCCACATTTGGCAGCCAAGTATAGGACATGTTCTAGCCTTTTGCAGAGCAGACATACGGATGCAGAAAGCACACAAATCATCCATGTTCTTTCTGCATTCATATATACGTTCCGCAAAAAGATAGTGTGTATGCACCACTGAAGTCAATGGGTCCACAAAAAAAAAAAAACGGATGGCACATGGACTACATCCATATTTAGCGGATCTGTGCTTTGCGGACTGTAAAATGGACACAGTCCTGTTCATGGTGCCTAATTCTTCTGTTTTTTTCATGCGTTTGAAAAATGAATCAAAAACTGATTGCATTCGTGCGGAAAAAACTGAAGACACTGAACACAATCACAGACAAAACCGATTGAACTTGTGTTCAAAACCATCAGTTTTCTCTAAACAGATCCTGACTCATTCCGTATCGCTCATGTGAAATAAGCCTAAAGGTGCATACAGACGACCGTATTTTTGGTCCGCATCCGATCCGCATTTTTTGTGGATAGGATACGGACCTATTCATTTCAATGGGCCTGCAAAAATGACAGTTCTATAGCCCCGAGAAAAAAAATAAAAAAAGCCTATTCTTGTCCCTTTTGCAGATAAGGATAAGCATCGTTACAACGGATCCTCAAAAAAAATGGATGCCACACGGACCTTCATCGTATTTTTTGCAGATCCACATTTTGCACACAAGCATAATGGCTCAGTATCCATACTGTGTACTGTAAGCGGCCGGTCCGCAATATACGGCACCAGCCATTGACTTGAATGGGTCCACAATCCGCAAAATACGACCACAGATAGGACTTTACCTATCTTTTGCAGTGCTGAGGCATGGATCGGAAGCCCACGGAAGAACCGTACCTCTGCACAGCGAAAATTTAGAACATGTTCTGTCTTTGGTCATTTAAGTCAATGGGTCCGCATCGGCAAAACGGAGTGCACACGGACGGTAATTTAAGATGCAGTCCTTATCTGACCATGGGTCTATTGTACTGTGTTCACATAATCAAGGGTGTACAGTACAAATGCCCAATTTTACACCAATTTGACATGTAATTTAGAGGATGAGCTTTCTGTTTGGGGGTTAAAAAGTATCAAAATCTCTTAAACTGAAGTGAAAATTGTGTTTCAGTAGGATATGAAATCTCAGCGTTGGATTCCTGGTTGCAATATTGCATTCCCATGGCACAAACAATGGCATTCAACCCCATAGAAATGTATAGCTTGAATGTTGAGCGCTGCGCTGTACTGTCATGCACAGGAGTGCAGCCCATTTACATACAGTAGTAATAGTGCTCCAGATGCACCCTGCTGCACGTTTCTATGCACAGCTTTTGTCACGGTTTTCCCGCAAATCTGAAACCAGAATTGCTGCACGTACATGGGTATTCTACCCTGGTCTATATTCCACATGTGGAACCCAACAAAGTAACATATGGTGCACACATATGCCATCAGGGAGCAGGGGCGGCCTGGGAACTTAAAGTGGCCCCATCTCGTAGGCGGATCCAGATTGACAGAAGGCAGAGCAACACAAATAGGCAGGGGCAACAAACGTACCTTACTGCAGCACAAAATACCACCCTATTCACCTTAATAGGGTTGAGCTGCGACTAGGATGACTCACGGAGCGCCCCACCTCTTCTAACAGCTGATCAGCGGGGGTCTCTGGAGTTGCGAGGTCATCAATATCTTTTCCTGGATAACATCTTTAGGCCTCATGCACACGACCGTTCCATTTTTTGGGGTCCGTAAAGTGCGGATCCGCAAAACACGGAAGCCGCCTGAGTGCCTTCTGCAATTTGCGGAACAAAACAGGCAGCCCATTGTAGAAATGCTACGTAATGGAGCAACGGATACGGACTGCACACAGAGTGCTGTCCGCATCTTTTGAAGCCCCATTGAAGTGAATGGGTCCGCACACGAGCCGCAAAAACTGCAGCTCAGATGCGGACCAGAACATTGGTCGTGTGCATGAGGCCTTGATCATATGTAGTAAACATACAATGCACTGACACTGGGCCGACAGTTTTTATATTTTGCCTCAAATTACTTAGACAGTTTCACATGTGCGGCAAGGTGATCCGGCCGCCAGTTCCAGCAGAGAATACTGGGAATTGGCCAGACAAAACTGCAGCGTGCAACCGATTCACTACATATTTGCCGGGTAGCAGCCGAATCTCTACCGGACTGCATTATAATCAATGGGGTCCGGCAGACAGGCGTCAGTATCCGGCAATGCTGGATCCGGAGAACTCCGTCAGGGTATTCCCTGGAACAAACGTTTTCTATGCTGGTCTTGATATCCAGTGCACCACCGGAGGATGTGCTTGATTTATTCTTAGGCACACACCCCATCATAAATGAAGTGCATCCTCTGGCCGTCCCTGGGCCTAGGATGAAATCTGCTCTAGCTTGTAGCTGGTGTAGAGATCAGTTATTATTTCACACCAGAAAACTGATGTAAATGATGCTAAATCTTTTGCCCTCACCATGCCCCACCACCCACACCTTGATCAGAAAGTGGACTGAAAACACCATTTACACAAACATTTAAACATTTTTGCTCAAAGGTTGTTTAAAAAGTCACAAACCCACCTTTTGAGAACGCTTTAGGCTGGGTTCAGACCTGAGCGTTTTACAGCGCGTTCCTACGCGCTGTAAAGCGCTCAACAGGCAAGAACCAATGATTCCCTATGGGAATGGTTCCCACCTGAGCGTTTTACAGCGTGTACGATCGCACTGTAAAACGCCCGACGCCCCAAGAAGTACATGAGCTTCTTTGGGGCGTCTTGTCGCGCATTCCCGCACATAGACTTCCGGGAACGTGCGACAATGGGCGTTCGCTTGTCTCTGTATGCACGATTGCAAACGCCGGTACAATCGCGCATACAGAGCGCGACATCCCTGGTCTGAACCCAGGGTTAGGCCAGCTTCACATATCTGCGGTGTTCCACCTCATTAGAAAACATTGGAGGGGGACCAAAGCTAGAACTCACCATAAAAATCTCCCTTTATTTAATCTTGCGTGCACATACAGCAAGGACGGATCATGGGAGAGTAATGCAGGAGAACAGTCGGCCTACGGCCATTTCACGCCACAGGCGCTTCCAGCATTACCATCCTTGCTGTATGTCATGCTGGATTGAATAGAGGAAGATTTTTTTTGGTGAGTGCCATGCTTTGGATCTCGTTTGTTCTGGACTTATATTGGATTAATACTACTGCATTGAGCACCGCCATATCATTGTGAAACCGATCGCTAGTATTTTCTCCTGTAAAAGGACACTGCCGGCCGTGTGTTTTCTCTTTTATTTTATGATAAAGTTAGAACTGATACCATAGTTTTCTACGAGATTGTTCATATTCATCCAACGAATCACTGATGACCCCGGATGTCAAATAGCGCCAGACAGAAAAACGCTGTATGCTGTCCGGCGCTATCCGTGTATAGACATCGGATCTGTCCATTCATATGCAGCATACATATATCAGTTGGGTCTGTGAAGGGGGCCTTACACCAGTTTTCTGATGTATGGGGGTTTTCTTATTCCTGTCTTCAACTTCTTTTAGAGCCTGGGTTGTGGGTGAAATGTAAAGTGAATTGTTTTGATTCAATGAGATCCTTTATCTCAGAAGAGAACCACGCCGCTGTTCTTTGCTAGTTTCAGGTGGACTAAAGGAATGTGGTTAGACCAGAAATCATGGTCTCTCTCTCCAGTTATTGTTAACATCCAGTTTTTCTACATTTTCAATTTTGTTGTTAGAAAATGGTTTATTTCGTTAACAAAGCACTTGACTGTTCCATTGGTTATTGGTGCTAGTAACTAAATGGGAAAAATATGTTTTCATTTTTTTAAAATAATTTAATGTCTAGCTGGTCCCTACATATAATCATATAGTCAGAATCCACACCAAATGTCCCAACACCTTTATTTGCTTTGCTCCCTATGACTGTCCCCTCATGTTTTCTACACTTCCTACAGAAACGCCTTATATCTTTTACCTGGAAAAAAAAAAGTTGGCCTTGATTTCCACATTGCACCTGGACAGCTCACAGGCAAGATGGAAGAGTTATGAATCTTTTATGTTATTAGTAGGCTGCCACTATAGTGCAATTCACTGTATTACATTTTACAACAGACAAACCACTCTGGGTTTACCTAGAAACTCCCAACATATCCCCTTCTCTATCTACTTCCATTCTGTGGTTACCTTCAGCATTTCGACCACCACTCCTGAGCCCACCAAGTATGGCATGCCATCAAATTATCTGGTAAACTAATTTCTTTCCATTTTCCTCTCCAGTCTCTCCTTCCCTCCGGGCCTGGACAATTATTCCACCTTATCATGGCCATGAGAAGACTCACCAACTTTTCTCCTTTTCGGGCCTCCTCTCCTTCGTGATGCTAATACTGTAGATAAATACTCCATTGCCAACATCATAACTTTTTTACATCTTTTGAATTCATCTGTTAAACGTTTTCCACACTCTGAAGGCTCCATCTCTCTTGTTCAATCCTCACCCGATGCAGGCAACAATGGATGATGCATGGAACATAATCTCCTCTTGTTCCATGAATACCAATACAATGGAATCTGCCTTCTCAGACACTGGTACATTGTCTCTATGTGTATAGCACATATTGTTCCTAACTATCCAGCCAACTGTTCTAGGGAATCTGTCTATAACAGTGACATGCTACATGTGTGGTGGACCTGTCCACGTGGTTTACTCTTTTTGTCCTGCATATATATATCAGGGCCCATACTATATTCAATACCACTACCAATAAGCCTTGCTGCATCATAAATCCTCTAACATTCCTTGAACTTAATACAAGCTGCTCACTTTTAATTTTCCAACAGCCAAAGAAACAATTCCTCATGCCTAGAAGAAACCATCTATTTCATTCTCAGAACTGCTTACTCGATTAGATGACTATCCTCTCTGATACACATCCAAAGTTTTTCAAGATTTGGGGCCCATGGATATCCTATGGTCATCCGTGTTGTCAGCCTTTCGCTGGGTTAACTAAATAAGGCAGTAGCACATCTACCTCCCCCCTGTCCTGCCTCCTTTTTACCTCTACTGCTTTCTTTTCATTTCCTCTATGTCTTTTACTTTCTTACATTATTATTATTGATTCTAGTTTGTACTACCTATTCTAGCAATACATTTAGATACGTACCTGATACCTTTATGAGATAACGAGATTGTCTAATTAAGGTGGCCATACACATTAGATAGAAGTTGGTTGATAGTTTAACACCAGTTGAACAAACAAACATTGGTTGAACATTCACTTAATGATATGGCCATACACACTTTAGTCCATATTGGACTTGATGGATTAAAGATCTTTTTGGGAATGTTCTTTCAAGGAAAGATCTTTCGTTCATGAACGTTCTTTAATTAAACGAAAGATGTTTTATTTGCCGGCCAAACAGACAAACATTTGTTTTAGTTGAACGAATCATCATCCATTTTTAAATTGACTTTAGACTAATGCATATGGCCACCTTTATACTTGGGGTGCTGATATTGTTTGAGCTTTAATTTTGTCTATTTGATAAAACTCAATAAAATTTATGAAAGCAAATACAGAGTTAAGAAGGAAGGGACGCTAACTGGTTCACTTGTTCATCAGTGTTTTGATGCCGTGGAAAGTACTGGACATTACACCACTGGGACATCAGGATCTAAGCGTTGAACTATTGGGTCACAAAACACTGGACATTTCATTAAGGGCTCACATAGTACTGGACATTTCACTACTGATAAGTGTAGTGTCAAAAGAGTTCCATTTGTTTAACATGATTGACACATATACCCAGTCCCTAGTGACTGGGCTCTGAACCAATAGATGCACCTTTTGGTCACATTTAAGAAAACTCGGATCCAACTGGATGACCAGTAGAATCATAGAGGGACCGGCATACGCAGGACAGTTCTGGCACTGCATATCTTGGGCAAAATAATGGGTTTGAATGTATGGGTCTCCAGAAATTCAGGTGTTCTCTTTAATATGACTTCAGTGTTACATGACCCCAAGTGAGTTAAGAAAATACCATGATACCAGGGTTTGTTTATCAAATTCCATCTCGTAAGTTATAACATTCGTACAATTTCTTTTATTCAATGAATGCAGTAAAGTAGGTTCCTTCAATTATTCCAAGAATGTGACCCATTGAAACGTCATTGAAAACTCTGTGCATACGTTTGTACACCACCAATTCTGCCAAGACAATCTGCAGTTGTCAAAATGTACACAGTCAAGTCACATTATTTTGACCACCAGCTAATATCCAGAGTGCAACCCCTATGCGCAGCACAAACAGCAGCTAGATGAACTTGGCGTGAACCAATAAGGTCCTGGTAGGGTGTCACAGGTTTCTGGAGCCATGCTGACTGCAGTGCACCCCACAGACAGTGGTGAACCTACAGGGGGGGTCCAGCAGGTCTGGACTTCCCCTAGAACAACCAGCCAATATTTTTTTTTATCCCTCAGGCACGGCCCTGGATGTAATTGCAGCAGCAGTGAGGGGGCAGTAGGAGATGAGCGCTTCCATTGTGGAAGCGCTCATCTCCATATTCATCTGTATCGCCGTCCTCAGGACAGCGATACAGATGGCTGTGCTGCAGCAGGGCAGGGGAGGGAGCGGCGTCTCCCTTCCCTGTTCTTCTGATAGGCCGCAGCCTATCAGAGGCCGGCTTAAGAGGCGCAATTACATCATTATCATCGCGCCGCCTGAGCCGGGCAGCACACAGCAGGGACACAGGCTGGAAGAGTTTTTTGGAGGGGGGGGGGGGGAGCTGGCACTTATGGGGCTGGCATTCTGGGGGTATTTCTTACTGGCACATTATGGGGGGGCACCATGGGGGAGAGGAGCACTATGGGGCATTATTTGGGGGCACTATGGGGAAGTGGGGGTTCTAAAGGGGCCTTTTTATAGGCATATTATGGGGGGCATTATGGCATCTGGTGGCACAAAGGGGGCATTTTTTACTGGCACATTATGGGAAGCACTATAGGGGAGAGCGGCACTATGGGGCAGTGGAGCACTATTGGGGCATATGGTGGCACTTAGAAGGGGCATTTTTTACTGGCACATTATGGGGGGCACCATGGGGGAGAGGAGCACTATGGGGGCATCTGGGGGCTCAAAAGGGGCTTTTTTTTATTGACACATTATGGGGGCACTATAGGGGAGAACGGCACTATGGGGCATCTGGTGGCACTATAGGGGCATTATTTGGGGGCACTATGGGGAAGTGGGGGCTCTAAAGGGGCCTTTTTTTCTTATTGGCACATTATGGGGGGCATTATGGCATCTGGTGGCACTAAGGGGGCATTTTTTACTGGTACATTATGGGAGGCACTATGGGGGAGTGGAGCACTATTGGGGCATATGGTGGCACTTAGAAGGGGCATTTTTTACTGGCACATTATGCGTGAGAGGAGCTCTTTAGGGACATCTGCTGGGGGCACTAAGAAGAGCATTTTTTACTGGCATATTATGGGGGACACTATGGGGAAGGGGGAAAGGAGCACTATGAGGGCATTTACTGGGGCACTATATAGGGGTATTTTATACTGGCATACATTATGGAGACATTATCTCAACTGCGGCCACTAAGCGGGGGTATTTCATGAACTGTCATATTATAGGGAGAATTATTACTACTAGGAGGTATTATGTGGAGCTTTACTACTACTGGGGGGCTATGAGGAACATGATCACTAGTATGTGCACTATAGGGGCATTATTACTACTAAGTGTGCTCTGGCAGAGAATTATTTCTATTGGTGGGATTTTGGGGAGCACTGGTACTTTGGGGGGCACCCTGCCACAGTATCAGCTTAGCACAATTATTTTTGGGGGATATTATCTTTATACTATTAGTGTCTGGGCGCAGTTATTTTTTAGAGCACTGTGTGCCATTAATTGTTGAAGGGGGCACTATCTGTGTGGTAGCAGTATGTCCAGGCGGACTGTTTCTGCAGTATAGTATTGGGGGTGGCAGGAAAAGGTGTTCAGAAGATGTGAAGATGATAGAAATGTGGGAAACTAATGTCTGTTTGTTAATCTCTGCAGAGACGGGAGATGGCTGAAAAATCATCATGATGGTCTGGTCTGAATGGAGAAGATGGTCTGAATGGAGAAGATGAGGAAAGAGAACATCACTGGATGTAAGAGGTATGTGGCTCTATGTAGGAGAGGAGATGCTCCGGCTCCTCTCCCTGCCATCTGTAGAAGGAGGATTCAGAGCTGGGTGAGGACGGCCAAAGGGGGCAGCAGGCCACGGGGCGGGTGGCAGATGGTGGGGGGAACCACAAGCCCTGAGTAGGATCTGGGGAGGGAGGAGAGCGGAGGAGCTTCCTGGCTGTAGCCTGCTGTTTATTGTATGATGTGAAGCAGGCAGTGCAGCCAGGACAGACCTCCCCTCTCTGTATGATGTGTAGAGACAGGCCTCAACAATAGAATTTCAGCTATACAGTGTTTGTTGGGAGTGGCCTATTATATGTAGGAGGGGCTTTTAGTAATGGGCGGGGCACCACATTTTTCTATTCCTAGGGAGCTTTTAGAAATGGCCAAGTAAAAGAATCAGCGCAACACACTATGCTTTGAAAAATGGGCAGGCAAAATAATTGACACAGCGCACTCCACGTGACACATTTTTTTGCCTTTCAGACCCCCCCCTAGATAAAATTCCTGGGTGCTCCCCTGCCCACAGATACTGAAGGGTGTGTGGGGGAAGATCCATATAGCGAACATGACGATCAAGGTGGCCCCATAAATGCTCAATTGAGTTCAAGTCTGGGGAATTACAGGGCCAGGGTAGTACTTGGAAGTGTGGGTCATGCTCTTCCAAACAATGTTGGACATTTCTAGCCATGTGACATATTACAATGTCTTGCTGGGAGATCCCACCTGCCCCAGGAAACATAATCAGCATGTATGGGTGTACGTGATCTGGAAGGATGGATTCATACCCTAAATTGCCTTCCACATGGATGAGTGTGCCCTGAGAATGCCATGAAAACATTCCCCAGACCATAACACTGCTCCCATGCTTAGGTCCACTATAAGTATAATACACCATTAATTTTTTGTCAGTTCCACATTGCAGGTAATGGTCTTTCCACTCTTGGTCCTCGCCAATCTTGCTGGAAGAAGAACTGCTGGCTGACCCTTCCTCCTTGCTGGCATTTGAAACAAACAGCCACTGCAGGAGAATGGTATTGGGAGAGCCAAACCTAACAGATATGGAGGGGGAAAAGACAGAACCCTCACTGGCAGGATGTTATGTTGGGCCGTGATTTCCCCTTGTTCTGGGAGTTGTGGGGAAATGGAGACACTTCTGCAGTAAGTGACGAAACTCCTGCAGAACCTGTACCTGTCCCTTTAAATGATGGTGTAAGGGAAATGACCATTGAAAACAATGGTGCAGATAAGGTGCAGAATGAATATAGGAAGTTAACTGAAATGCATAATGAAAATGTGGAGTTATGTGAAATATATGATAATG
This sequence comes from Bufo gargarizans, assembly GCF_014858855.1. Classification (NCBI taxonomy): domain Eukaryota; kingdom Metazoa; phylum Chordata; class Amphibia; order Anura; family Bufonidae; genus Bufo; species Bufo gargarizans. The sequence goes on along the minus strand of NC_058081.1, from coordinate 474,557,916 downwards.
ATGACAAAGATGTAAGAGTCAGCCCCTAGAATAACTGTTCTTTGCACAGAGATCTACAATATGGTGCTACATAGACTGTAATGACTTATTTCAGCCACTAGAGGCCACTGTGGATCTGACAAAGAGGAAGCTGAACTTACACAAGAGGTAGGAGGAGGCAGAAGTTCCCGGGGTTGGAGTCCTGGCTAGAGGCGGGAGTGACCTGACAGCTGTGAGAGGATGGCTGCCATGTTAGGAGCCAAGTAAAGGCTAGTGATGGGACATGGAGCCTGACTGATGGAGTCCGAAGAAGCTTGCTGTGCTGGAGACAGGCCAAGATAGACTCTGAACTGCTGAAGTTGTAACCCAGAGAAAGAGACTGCACTGTGTGTTACAGAGGAGTGGGACCCTGTGTCAGAGACCAGTACAAGCCGGATCTTTCCTGCCAGAGCTGAAGAAGATCTGCATCTGCTGTAACCAGAGAGAGAAATACAGACAATCAAGCGACTGGACCTGGAGCCAGACTGCATCTTATGGGATCAAGGAGAATCTGCAGAACTGTGAGTGGCACCGGTGCTTATCTGTGATAGGTTATAGAGTCAGGGACTTAGTCAACTTAGTCAGTGCGCTGTAGAAGCGTCTCCTGGGTAGCAGGGCTAGATAGGAGTATATTAGCGGAGTGTAGCCTGGACTCTGATGTGTATACTGTGGAATGCATTTATTCTAACTCATGTTCATGTAATCTGTGTAAACCTGTTTATACTGTTAATCCGATTTTCCGGCAGTTACATCTGGTTCTTTAATAAAGCCGGTTTTTGCTTCAGTCTCCTTGTCCGCTGTACTGTACTTGAATCCTGCTTTGTGGTCTCTCCCTCCTCTGACCGCTACAATGACACCCTCTTTCCTTTGCAGGCTGTGATCGGGGAAGAAGCTCCCCCTGCTGGTAAAGATGTATGTGATTTAGAAATGCTGCTTGATGTTGAGAGCACACAGCTGAGGGAATACACTGTGGGAAATGAGCAGCAAAGTGTAGCCGTGCTAAAGGGTGTACCACACGTACCAGGTGTGGATAAGCAGTCTCCACAGTGTTCAATGGTTAGTGATCTCGGGTGCAGGGTTAATAAAGGTGTTGTGACATACAACGTGAACCTAATTAAGTGGGGAGAAGTCAGCATAGTGTCCGAGAACTATACCCAGGCAGTGGAAGATTACCTGGCATGCCTGACCATCCATAAGGAGCATGTAGAAGAGCATGACCGACTGCTGGCAGAGACTCACTACCAGCTGGGCCTGGCATATCAGTACAGCTGCAAACATGAGAATGCTTTCTCTCTCTCCACACACACCCTAGATACACTAGAGAAGGGACTAGCTTTCCTCTCAGAGCAACTGGAGAAGGTGTCAGAGGAGTCAAAGGAGGTGACCCAGAAAGAGATGAATGATTTAAAGGGTATACTGGCTGATATCAAGGAGAATATTAAAGGCTCCAAAGAAGCACAGAAAACTGCAGTAGACACCGAAAAAGTGCTTAAAGAGACCCTGGGTGGAACTCCCTCAGGATTTCCAAAAGAGAACAATGGTATTTCTACATTTGCTGCTGCAGCAGAGAAGAGCAGGGACTGCATTGTACGGGGAACCAACTGTGTATCAGACATCTCTCATCTAGTACGGAAGAAGGTAAATGGGAAAAAGGAAAAGTTTCTGCTGAACAAGTTGATGGGGCTAATATGGATGCAGAAGCCAAGAGACTCATGGCAGTGAGTAGCCAGGACCTGGTCATGAAAGACATCCGCTCCGTCGTCGACATTTTCCAGGAAGCCAGCAGCCTTCGGAGGAAGAAATACGGGGAGACCGACGACCATTATGCAAATGCTGTCTACTACTATGGGATGGCTCTCCTGGAGCTTGCACGAATGGAGAACAACGTCCTGGTTGACCCTCTTGAAGGAATGCCAGAAGAGGAAGAGTCTGATAAGGACCCCAATATCCCCATTGCCTTCAACCTCGATGAGAAAGAAAAGGAGGAATTTATAGTGTAGGTATATGATGCCATGTCCAAGAAGGATGAGAAGGCTATCAAAGAGAAAGGAGACTCCAAAGAGACAAAGGCTGAAGAAGCTAAGGCCGATGTGTTGGAGTGGGAGAAATCCTCAGACGCTGCAGAATTCAAAAAAGGGACTGAAGGAGAGTCTGCTGAAGTGGGAAAAGCCACTGAAGAAGCAAAGGACTCTGAAACTGCCTGTGGCAGGCGCAGCACTATGAAGTGCCTTTTGCGCTGTGGCATTAGAAGAGTTTTGATATCTCTGACTTTGAGTCTAGCCAGACTGTCTATTACTCTGTAATTCCTCTAGCTCCGGAAACAGTAGGTTTAAAGAGCACACCAAATGCTTTAAATAACTTATTTAATAACTTCAACTTTTCTTCATATATAACACTGCCGCCCCCAGTAGCAGATAGTCCATGTACAAAACACGTGTTGAAAAGATATCACAAAATGGCGGTATGCATAAGATGGTGGTTCAGCTGTTCAATCTTCTCATTTAACATAAAATGGTGGATATATTTCTCTCTTGAGTATCTGTACTATCACTTTAAATTATTTAAGCACTTTATGATCTCTCTGAGAGGTATATCTGAGGTCTAACTAATAGTTCTGCTTGCTAAACTTGGTTTGCAGTTTGCAGTATGCAATTGCTTATGATCTGGTATGAGCAGTTCACAGTTTGTATGCAATTTGTATGGAATCTGGTTTGTATGCTTGCAATTTGTAGCTTGCAATTTGTATTTGCTGGAACTGTAAGTAAACACACATATAACTGGTTTAGTATACAGTTCTAATCACTATGCTAACAGTAGGAACGTTTTATAACTGTTTTAAATACCTATTTTGGCCTCCCGGCTTTCATAAAAACACATCTGTCAGTGGAGTGAATGTCTCTTCAGCTCCTGTCTCTGGGGAATAATGATTCTAGCAGCTCCTGCTAGGGTAATTCCCAGACAGGCTGTGTGTTCGGCTGGCTGTGATTGGTGAAAACTCTTGCTGTGTGAGAAGCTGGCTGTGATTGGTCTAGACTTCTGCCCAGCAACAACAGATTAACACTATGCTTTCTGTTGTTTCTGCTGTGTCACTGAGCTTACCTTACATAAAAAGAATTCATCTTAAAGGCATATTATCTTTTCTGCTTCTGTGAACACAATATATAACAGCTATATGATACCCAAAACATGAAGTCACAGTAAATAACTCTGCCTTTGTCTTTAACACATAAACATAGGGACTGTATTAAGGATATTGGCAGGTCTAGCTGTATACACATATAAGCTTTACTAGCAACCTAGGACAGGCCTTTGCTGGCCAGCTACACTGCCGCCAAACCTGAGGAAACCCCTGCTGAAAGAACGGTCAAAAAAGAAAGTGGAAACTAAATTGAGGTCCCTGCAACGGAAACTGCAAGACGCTAAGAAAGAAATGAACCAGATGCGTTTAACCACCTCCCGACCGCATAACGCACGGATGCGTCCGGGAGGTGGTTGATTTACTCCTCCTGGACGCATCCGTGCGTCATCTCGCGAGACGCGAGATTTCAGTCACAGCCGGCCCGCGCATGCGCATCGCGGGCCGGCAAAAGTTCAAGGAGCATTTCGTCAGCAACCTGCCAGCCAATGATCGCGGCTGGCAGGTTGCTGATTTTTAAAAAAACCAATGACAAGCCAGATAGCAGATCATATTTGTAAATATGATCTGTTATATGGCTGCCCTGCTCCTCTGCTGGTCCTTTTGAACCCCAATTAACCCTTTGATCACCCCTTTGATCGCCCCTGTCAATCACTAGTGAAAGGAAAAAAGTGATCAGTGCAAACTGTCACTTTTTTTTTCCACTGGTATTGACCGTTAGGTTTTAGGTATAGTTTAGGCCCCTTGGTTAGGTAGTTTAGGGATCAGTTAGCGCCCAGCCCACCGCACCGCAGTCCGTTATTCGCTGATTAGCGTATCGCTAATCAGCATTTGTACTTTTATAGTATCTGGAAGTGATCAAAACTGATCACGGTCAGATCTATAATTGTAGTAGTGTCACTTTAGTTCGCCCTCCACCCAAAACGCAGTGTTTGCCCGATCAGGCCTGGTCGGTCGCCCACACGTGCGTTCACCCACGCCCGCCCCATCGCAGTGACAATTATTATTTTTTTTTTATCACTGCACATTCACTTTACACGCGCTGCGGCGATAAAAAAAATCAGTTTTGATATTTTTTATCAACCGCAGCGGCCTCCGGTACTTCGCTAGCCTCCCATTTGTAAGACAGGCTTGCTTTTTTTTCTAGGGTAGTCTCAGGGAATACCCCTAAATTTAGTTGCCCAAATGTCAAACAGGGGGTATTCTTCTGAAGAGGCCTACAGGCTTCTGACCCAGTCGGATGAGGAATGGGAACCCTCATCTGATGAATCTATCGGGTCAGAATACGAACCTGTAGAAAGCAGTGGCTCTCTGACACAAAGTTCGGACGAGGAGGCTGAGGTCCCTGATAGCACCAGGCGTACCCGGCCCCGTGTCGCTAGACCACAGGTTGCGCAGGATCCGCTTCAAGAGCAGCAGAGTGGGGCTGGTGCTGTCAGATTACGTGGTGAGGCATACACCAGCAGCGCAGCCCTTCCTGGACCTAGTACCAGCACTGCCATAGAACATGGTGAAGTAGCGAGCACCAGAAGGGCAGTTGAAGCTGGTACGGTGGCACGTGCAGTAGTGACCCCGTCGCAGCCACCGCAAAGACGTGCCCGTAGAGCCCCTAGAATCCCTGAGGTGCTGGCAAACCCTGATTGGCAGTCCCCAACTTCAGCCGCACCTGTAGTTCCCCCTTTCACCGCCCAGTCTGGAGTTCGGGTTGAGACAGCTCAGATCGGTTCGGCCCTGGGATTTTTTGAGCTGTTCTTGACTGCGGAGCTCTTAGACTTAGTTGTGGCAGAAACAAATCGGTATGCCACACAATTTATAACCGCTAACCCGGGAAGCTTTTATGCCCAGCCTTTCCGGTGGAAACCAGTCCAAGTTTCCGAAATTACATTTTTTTTGGGCCTTCTCCTCAACATGGGTCTAACTAAAAAGCATGAATTGCGGTCATATTGGTCCACGAACCCAATTCATCACATGCCCATGTTCTCTGCTGCTATGTCCAGGACACGATTTGAGACCATCCTGCGTTTCCTGCACTTTAGCGACAACACCGCCTCCCGTCCCAGAGGCCACCCTGCTTTTGACCGGCTCCACAAAATTCGGCCCCTCATAGACCATTTCAACCTGAAATTTGCAGATGTGTATACCCCAGAGCAAAACATCTGCGTAGACGAGTCCCTGATACATGTTACCGGGCGCCTTGGCTTCAAACAATACATCCCAAGCAAGCACGCCCGGTATGGGGTCAAATTGTATAAGCTCTGTGAAAGGGCCACAGGCTATACCCACAAATTTCATGTCTATGAGGGAAAAGATCAGACCCTGGAGCCGGTCGGTTGCCCTGACTACCTGGGGAGCAGTGGGAAGATAGTCTGGGACTTGGTGTCACCCTTATTCGGCAAGGGGTGCCATCTTTATGTGGACAATTTCTACACAAGTGTGGCCCTCTTTAGGCATTTGTTTCTAGAACGGATTGGCGCCTGTGGTACCGCGCAAACTAGTCGCGCTGGCTTCCCCCAATGGCTCGTTACCACCCGTCTTGCAAGGGGGCAGAGGGCCGCACTGTGTAACGAAGAACTGCTCGCGGTGAAATGGAGAGACAAGCGTGACGTTTACATGCTCTCCTCCATTTATACAGACACGACAATACAAATTGAGCGAGCAACCCGTGTCATTGAAAAGCCCCTCTCAGTCCACGACTATAACCTTCACATGGGAGGGGTGGACTTCAATGACCAGATGTTGTCTCCGTATTTAGTTTCCCGCAGAACCAGACGCTGGTATAAGAAGGTGTCTGTATATTTAATTCAATTGGCTCTGTATAATAGTTTTGTTCTCTACAGTAAGGGTGGGAGAACACGATCCTTCCTCAAATTTCAGGAAGAGATCATCGAGAACCTCCTGTACCCAGGAGGTTCCGTGGCCCCATCCACCAGTGTAGTTAGCCGTCTACACGAGCGGCATTTCCCCAATGTCGTTGCTGGTACCTAAACCCAACCGTCACCTCGAAAAAGATGTTGTGTCTGTAGCAGGAGTGGAATAAGGCGTGACATCCGCTATTTCTGTCCTGACTGTCCTGACCACCCTGCCCTATGCTTAGGGGAGTGTTTCCGGAAGTACCACACACAGGTACACCTAGCATAGGGATCATCTCACCAGGACAGGCACACAGGGCTATTAGGGCCCATTCACTCACAGCTGCTGCAAACATCTCCTTTCACCTGGGACAAAGTGCATAACGCACTTCGCCACATCTTTGGGCGATTTGCGCTTTGCACATTGACCCATGGGGAAGGAGAGGTTTGTTCTATAAGGGTAAAAAAAAAAAAAAAAAAAAAAGTTAAAGTTTATATGTTCTGTTCCAAAGATAATAAAATTATTGCGTTGCGGCCTGGTTTTTTCTTTCTTTTTTTTACCTTCCAGGTGGACCAACCGATCGACTAGCTGCAGCACTGATGTGCATTCTGACAGAAGCATTGCGCTGCTGTCAGATTACACGCATGTCGGTGTATGCGGCGCTGCAAGACGAGATTTCTACTCTGCAGTAACAGATACGTTTGCCAAGGCATATGAGCTGAGGAGGAGGGCGGCGTTCCTATGCTTTGGCAAACACTTTGTATATAAAAAAAAAAAAATTCCCGGCAATGATTTATTCATCCACATCGATTGATGTGAATGGAGAAATCTGGTTTGCCAGGGCATACGAGCTAAGTGGGTATGGATGTTGGGCGGAGCTCCTATGTCCTGGCAGACGCCTTTCCCCTCATTTTTTTTTTTGGCAGAGATTTTTTCATCCACATTGATCGATGCGAATGAAGAAATCTGTGCCGTTCATTTTTTTTCTTTCAGCCCAGAGGCTGAACGGAAAAAAAAATCTCATTACCTGTATGCTCAATATAAGGAGAATAGCAGAAACTCCTAATGCTGGCCATACATGTAATGATTGCGGAGACCCTCAAATGCCAGGGCAGTACAAACACCACACAACTGACCCCATTTTAGAAAGAGGACACCCCAAGGTATTTGCTGAGGGGCATATTGAGTCCATGAAAGATTTAAATTTTTGTCCCAAGTTAGCGGAAAGTGAGACTTTGTGAGAAAAAAAATATCAATTTCCGCTAACTTATGCCAAAAAAAAATAAAATTCTATGAACTCGCCAGGCCCCTCATTGAATACCTTGGGGTGTCTTCTTTCCAAAGTGGGGTCACATGTGGGGTATTTATACTGCCCTGGCTTTTTAGGGGCCCTAATGTGTGAGAAGAAGTCTGGGATCCAAATGTCTAAAAATGCCCTCCTAAAAGGAATTTGGGCACCTTTGCGCATCTAGGCTGCAAAAAAGTGTCACACATCTGGTATCGCCGTACTCAGGAGAAGCTGGGGAATGTGTTTTGGGGTGTCATTTTACATATACCCATGCTGGGTGAGATAAATATCTTGGTCAAATGCCAACTTTGTATAAAAAAAAATTGGAAAAGTTGTCTTTTGCCAAGATATTTCTCTCACCCAGCATGGTTATATGTAAAATGACACCCCAAAACACATTCCCCAACTTCTCCTGAGTACCGCGATACCAGATGTGTGACACTTTTTTGCAGCCTAGCTGGGCAAAGGGACCCACATTCCAAAGTGCACCTTTCGGATTTCACCGGTCATTTTTTACAGATTTTGATTGCAAAGTACTTCTCACACATTTGGGCCCCTAAATTGCCAGGGCAGTATAACTACGCCACAAGTGACCCCATTTTGGAAAGAAGACACCACAAGGTATTCCGTGAGGGGCATGGTGAGTTCCTAGAATTTTTTCTTTTTTCTCGCAAGTTAGTGGAATATGAGACTTTGTAAGGAAAAAAGAAAAAAAGAATCATAATTTTCCGCTAACTTGTGACAAAAAATAAAAAATTCTAGGAACTCGCCGTGCCCCTCACGGAATACCTTGGGGTGTCTTCTTTCCAAAATGGGGTCACTTGTGGCGTAGTTATACTGCCCTGGCAATTTAGGGGCCCAAATGTGTGAGAAGTACTTTGCAATCAAAATATGTAAAAAATGACCGGTGAAATCCGAAAGGTGCACTTTGGAATATGTGCCCCTTTGCCCACCTAGGCTGCAAAAAAGTGTCACACATCTGGTATCGCCGTACTCAGGAGAAGTTGGGGAATGTGTTTTGGGGTGTCATTTTACATATAACCATGCTGGGTGAGAGAAATATCTTGGCAAAAGACAACTTTTCAATTTTTTTTATACAAAGTTGGCATTTGACCAAGATATTTATCTCACCCAGCATGGGTATATGTAAAATGACACCCCAAAACACATTCCCCAACTTCTCCTGAGTACGGCGATACCAGATGTGTGACACTTTTTTGCAGCCAAGGTGGGCAAAGGGGCACATATTCCAAAGTGCACCTTTCGGATTTTGCAGGCCATTTTTTACACATTTTGATTGCAAAGTACTTCTTACACATTTGGGCCCCTAAATTGCCAGGGCAGTATAACTACACCACAAGTGACCCCATTTTGGAAAGAAGACACCCCAAGGTATTCCGTGAGAGGCACGGCGAGTTCCTAGAATATTTTATTTTTTGTCGCAACTTAGTGGAATATGAGACTTTGTAAGAAAAAAATAATAATAATAAATCATCATTTTCCGCTAACTTGTGACAAAAAATAAAAAGTTCTATGAACTCACTATGCCCATCAGCGAATACCTTAGGGTGTCTACTTTCCGAAATGGCGTCATTTGTGGGGGTTTTCTACTGTCTGGGCATTGTAGAACCTCAGGAAACATGACAGGTGCTCAGAAAGTCAGAGCTGCTTCAAAAAGCGGAAATTCATATTTTTGTACCATAGTGTGTAAACGCTATAACTTTTACCCAAACCATTTTTTTTTTTTTGCTCAAACATTTTTTTTTAATCAAAGACATGTAGAACAATAAATTTAGCGAAAAATTTATATATGGATGTCGTTTTTTTGGCAAAATTTTACAGCTGAAAGTGAAAAATGTCATTTTTTTGCAGAAAAATCGTTACATTTTGATTAATAACAAAAAAGTAAAAATGTCAGCAGCAATGAAATACCACCAAATGAAAGCTCTATTAGTGAGAAGAAAAGGAGGTAAAATTCATTTGGGTGGTAAGTTGCATGACCGAGCGATAAACGGTGAAAGTAGTGTAGTGCAGAAGTGTAATAAGTGGCCTGGTCATTAAGGGGGTTTTAGCTAGCGGGGTTGAAGTGGTTAAAAGGAGTGAATGGCGACAAGCATACTCTGCAGAAGGAGCTCTACAAAGCAAAGGAGGAAGTGTCTGGACATGATCATGACTGGGAACAACTATGTGAACCGTTCAGTCAAGAGGTGCAGCAGGCCAAGAAAGGGCATGAGCATGTGCGTGAGCCAGAGAATCCAAAGAGAGAGCCTATTGGTAGTATACAAACATCTTCTGAAAGGAGTTCCAGAAGCCAAGATCAAAACTCTAAGAGTAAAGAAAAAAGAGAGACGCTATCTGTTGATAAAATAAAGAAACAAAGCGAGCATGAACACCAGAGGCAAAGAGAGAGACAAAGAGAGCACGATAAAAGAGTGCGAGAGCGCATCATCGACTCTCGTGAAAGAGTAGAACAAGAGTGTCTGGCCGTTAGATGGGCACTGGAGTCCTTTAGATATTATCTACTGGGTAGAAAATCTGTGTTGGTGACAAACCAAGCTTTGCTGGCCTGGGTGTGGCAGAATAAAGGGAAAAGAGTGACACCGGCCACATCTTCCAGAGGACATGGTGCAATGTGGAAAAATGCTCAGACCTCAGGTCTGAAGAAGGGGGGGGGGGGGGGGGGCCCCCCATATGTGGTAATGTGTACAGTGCTGGAAGGTGTGTATATTCCACCCAGATACCACAGCTGGGTGAGATAACTAAAATCCAGAAAGCTGCAGTGGTTTCAGCAAACATTTTGTTCTGGGCTGGATTTTATTTGGACTGGTAGATAGGTTTGGCAGTGGCATCTGCCAGTCCATACCTTTCCAGTACATGTATTGCCTTTAGCTGAGGAGATCGCAGGTGAGGCCTGCTGTTGTAATCATGGAGGGATAAATCAACCCTCAGTGTATGAGTCTGGGGAGAGGAAGTGAACCCTACAGAGAGGGAAGCCTGGGAGGCTTCTGTGGTCACAGCCAGGTGGGCTGCTAGACTGTGCGGCTTAGAGAAGCCGGATCTCTCACCTGGACTTATGTTTGGCAAGCTGACCTGTTGGAGCCTGAGACTCTGTGTGTAAGCTGTGCTTAGAGGTTAGTCAGGGAGAATAACTTTGTTTTAGGTAAAGCCCAGACGGGCAGGTGTTTATTTTCTTTTGTCTATGTTTTGGCGGTGCTGGAACCTCACCTCACCCAGTGAGTTATAACTGGGAAGGAATAATCTGTATTTGCTGTGGTGCCAAGAAAAATAAAGCGCAGTTTGGACATTAAATCTGTTGTCTGAGAACGGATCTGTCATCACCGCCCTGCTTGAGAGAGCGATCCCTTACACCAGGCATCCTCAAACTGCGGCCCTCCAGCTGTTGCAAAACTACAGCTCCCAACATGCTCAAACAGCCTACAGGTATCAGCCTACAGCAAGGCATTGTGGGAGTTGTAGTTTTACAACAGCTGGGGTGCCGCATTTTGAGGATGCCTGCCTTACACTATCCATCGACCCCAATAGTGCCTCAAATTTCGATATACAATTGCGTTTGAGATATAAGCCTAATAATCGTGTTCATTCTAGATATAAAATCAAGTACAGTAGAAGATACTGGTTGTGTCCAATGAGCAGCAATTGTCTTCCTCGCTTGATACAGCACTTTCCTACAGTGGTATTTGCATCTAAATGCTCTAGATATCATATTTTCCCAATACGACTGTAGAGATGAGCAGCTCCACATCATATGCTAAAGACCTACGTTGTCCTCCCCACATTTAGGACACTTAGAGTCTCCCCTAACATCTATTTTACATAGGAACACTGGGGTTCTGTACACCCGGTGAACCAAATACAGTTGTGATATCCTAGCCACAGGGGTGCACCACCAATGAGGCCAGGTGCTCAGGCAGCACCAGGTAAGGGCAAGAGAGGGGCAGCAGAAGGGCCATAGGCAATGAGTGCTTTCATTGTGTCAAAGGGGTTAGGTTACAAATTTGGTATTGGGGAGGCCCGTGTCAGTTTTCGCCTCAGGCAGCAGAAAGGCTAGGTGCACCTAGCCACTTCACTGAGCAATAACCCCATCCCAGTCCGCATCAGTGAGAGTACCTACATCTGCCTCGCATTTATTACGAACATGCAATATATAGCCCTTCAGGAATTCCATAGTCTCGAAATGAGACCCCTCATTACCCCTAGATCTGAGACTGACATGCATTCGGAGTTGGCTCTTTGTGTGGTCAATGCATGTCTTAATTGCAGGTATTTATAGAAATGATGCATTGGGATAGATGCATTGGGAGGCCAAATTCCTCTTGCAGTTGCTGAAACGATTTGAGAATCGCACCCAAACATAAGGCTACTTTCACACGAAGGGCAGCCTTCTCCGGCAGGCTGTTCACCTGCCGGATCCATGCTGCCACTAGTGCACATGTGCCGCCGGAGGCCTGCTCCGGGTCTATTGACTATAATGGGGGCGGACCGGAGTTCCGGGGGCAGCACGGCAAACATGCTGAGAGGAGGCCGGAATAAAACTATGACATGTAAATATTTCTAATATCACTAAATATTTCCGGTAGAGCTGGCTTTCTCCACAACGGGGCATACTTAGTAAGTTCTTGACATTTTACTATCTACTTGGCCTAATAATACTTTAACCATAAGATGTAGCAGTTGCACCGTATTACTCCCCCGCCCCCACTTCCATCGCTGCTATAGGAGGTCTCATAACCATGGCCCATTGTGCCAGTTTTCTGATTGTCCCCCAGCCATCCACCTCTCCCCATTGTTTAAGATGTTGCAGTTTAAGATGTTGCAGTTGAGCCACCATGAAGTACAAAAAGGGGTTTGGTATAACCAGACCCCCAGATACTTTATCCCTTGGCAGGGTTTTTAGTCTAATTCTATTAGTCCTCTTTTTCCATAGTAAGGATCTAAACAGTCTATTGACCTTAAAAAAAGAGTCTACCTGGGATCCACACTGGTGAGTTATACAAGATGTATAATAATTAAGGCATTAAAACAATTTTAATTACATTACCGCGTCCAATTATTGACAGAGGGAGCTTATACCAGGAATCTACCTTACAGGCAAACTTATATAGCAAAGGAGTAGGGGCGGATTGGCCATAGACCTTACAGGGAAATATACCGGTGGGCCGATGCCCAGGGGGCCACCCAAGCCCTCCCCTCTGCCACTGGCAGACCGCACATGCCCTCCTGAATTCATCTGCTGTAGTCTGCATCTCACCTCCTAAGACCCCTGCTCCATATCTAAATCAGAGACAACTGGAGAGGGACGATACAACAAATGTCAGATATTGATGGCCACCAGAAAGGGACAGCTTTTGGGGCAATTTATTGTGCTGCACTGTAGTATATGGTTCTGACTGGACAGTATTTTGTCCCTCCTTCTGTCAACTTGGAACACGCTTGTGACGGCTGAGGATGGGAAAACCCTCAGCCGTGCGATGCCATGAGATGTTAGTCGCTGCTTGGCCAGGACAACAGAATAAGGGAGCAGGTCACCTCCTAACGCATCCCTAATCCGACCCTGACTCCTAGCTGCATGAGCCGACCTTGAAGGTAGGAGGGCTCATGCTCAGGAACCTCGGATCCCTACTCACCCTCCGCCGATCCCTTAACTAGGAGCTGGGTAGACCACCTGTTCCTCCTGGATGCGGAGAAGCAGGAGTCTAAACTGGCCGAGCTGCAATGGGATATAAACATAAAACAGACTATGGATATGGCAGGAGAGTGAAAGACTTCCACCTCTACCTGCCACAGACACACTGACTGGATCCCTGGTCACAAGTGCTGAATTCCACACACAGACATAAAAGGACACAGCAGACATAGACACATAGGAACCCAGAACCATAGCTGCAAAAATAACAGACACCACATAGACATAAACTTAACATCACATAACAACATTTATGACCACAAGGGTGGCCCTCACTGGCAGATAGTATTAGAGACCAGGAGGGTGCCTCCAGCTTTCTACAAGGCTGGAGTACCCCTCAGCTTCTGAATCACAACAGAAGCTATGTAGGCCCAAGTAGCCACACCCACACAGACACACCCAGTGTTCACACACACACACACAGAAGGGATTTAACCCTTCCTACACCAGGCATGGGAAAATAGCAACTTAAATGGGAATACACACACAATAAACCCCATGCACACCAGAACGGAAAGTGCACACATATAAACACACGTTGCAGGTGCAACCGCATGCACTTGACAGCAAGCTGCCTAACCACAGCTCAGGCTGCTATACTGCCAATACATAATGTTGCCAGCGGCAACCACAGGTGAGGCAACATACTTCGGCCCTCACCTGTGATTGACAACAAGAACAAGACCGCAGGCAACTGCCTGCGGTTGAAGGAGTCACGACCATAACCATGGTCGTGACAACGCTACTGCATGGGACCACTTTTAGTTTTTTTTTTCCAGGGCCACTTTAAGTTCCCAGTCCGCCCCTGCAAAGGAGTAAGGTTAGCTGAGCAGTAATCTGTGATTCACCAAGACACTTCTATACCCAAAAATTTAAATGAGTCTACCATCGGCAAATTAGTATGACTTAAATCCACCCCATGTGCTAGGCGGTCCAATCGGAGTATACTTAGGATCCTTTATTGTAGCATACTTGTAAAATCCAGGTATGACATCAAATAGTACACAAATAATGCACCATCTGATATGTTTCGGGTGAAAACACACCCTTAGTCATAGTAAGCTATTATAATACTTCCCCCTATGTACAAGAAATAAACTAGTATAATGCTGCCCCTATGTACAAGAATATAACTACTATAATACCCCCCAATGTACAGGAGTATAACTACTATAATACTGCCTCCTATGTACAAGAATATAACTACTATAATACCCCCCAATGTACAGGAATATAACTACTATAATACTGCCTCCTATGTACAAGAATATAACTACTATAATACTGCCTCTATGTACACGAATATAACTACTATAATACTGCCTCCTGTCTATAAGACTAACTACAACAATACTTCCCCCTACGTAGAAGAATACAACTACTAGAATACTGCTCCTAGGTATAACAATATATCTACTACAATTCTGCCCCTATGTACAAGAATATAACTACTATAATACTGCTTCCTATGTACAAGAATATAACTACTATAATACTGCTTCCTATGTACTGCCAATATTTACAGTGGGGATTTAGTGGGGGCTGGGGTTAGCGAGGAAAATAGGGAGAAGACTAGGCATAACTATACATTTATGAAAAATAGAACTGCTGGTAACAAGAACTTGTTACATACAAAAATTAACCAAGGTAACCAAAACATCCTGGATAATCACTTTACAGGTAATAGTAATTTAAAATGTATTTTCACAAATGCCAGAAGTCTAGCTAGCAAAATGGAGGAGCTGGAGGCTATGGTACTAGATTAGACTAGGTACTGAGACATGGTTGGAACATATATACAGTATATATATATATATATATATTATCGGGTCAATAGAAAAGGTGATGGACTTAGAGTTGAGCGGACACCTGGATGTTCGGGTTCGAGAAGTTCGGCCGAACTTCCCGAAAATGTTCGGGTTCGGGATCCGAACCCGATCCGAACTTCGTCCCGAACCCGAACCCCATTGAAGTCAATGGGGACCCGAACTTTTCAGCACTAAAAAGGCTGTAAAACAGCCCAGGAAAGGGCTAGAAGGCTGCAAAAGGCAGCAACATGTAGGTAAATCCCCTGCAAACAAATTTGGATAGGGAAATGAATTAAAATAAAAATTAAATAAATAAAAATTAACCAAAATCAATTGGACAGAGGTCCCATAGCAGAGAATCTGGCTTCACGTCACCCACCACTGGAATAGTCCATTCTCAGATATTTAGGCCCAGCACCCAGGCAGAGGAGAGAGGTCCCGTAACAGACAATCTGGCTTCATGTCAGCAGAGAATTAGTCTGCATGTCATAGCAGAGAATCAGGCTTCACGTCAGCCACCACTGCAACAGTCCATTGTCATAAATTTAGGCCCAGCACCCAGGCAGAGGAGAGAGGTCCCGTAACAGACAATCTGGCTTCATGTCAGCAGAGAATCAGTCTTCATGTCATAGCAGAGAATCAGTCTTCATGTCATAGCAGAGAATCAGGCTTCACGTCACCCACCACTGTAAGAGTCCATTTTCATAAATTTAGGCCCAGCACCCAGGCAGAGGAGAGAGGTCCCGTAACAGACAATCTGGCTTCATGTCAGCAGAGAATTAGTCTGCATGTCATAGCAGAGAATCAGGCTTCACGTCAGCCACCACTGCAACAGTCCATTGGCATATATTTAGGCCCAGCACACAAGCAGAGGAGAGAGGTCCCGTAACAGAGGATCTGGCTTCATGTCAGCAGAGAATCAGTCTGCATGTCATAGCAGAAAATCAGGCTTCACGTCAGCCACCACTGCAACAGTCCATTGTCAGATATTTAGGCCCAGCACCCAGGCAGAGAAGAGAGGTCCCGTAACAGAGGATCTGGCTTCATGTCAGCAGAGAATCAGTCTGCATGTCATAGCAGAAAATCAGGCTTCACGTCACCCAGCACTGTAAGAGTCCATTTTCATAAATTTAGGCCCAGCACCCAGGCAGAGGAGAGAGGTCCCGTAACAGACAATCTGGCTTCATGTCAGCAGAGAATCAGTCTGCATGTCATAGCAGAAAATCAGGCTTCACGTCAGCCACCACTGCAACAGTCCATTGGCATATATTTAGGCCCAGCACACAGGCAGAGGAGAGAGGTCCCGTAACAGAGGATCTGGCTTCATGTCAGCAGAGAATCAGTCTTCATATCATAGCAGAGAATCAGGCTTCACGTCACCCATCACTGTAACAGTCCATTTTCATAAATTTAGGCCCAGCACCCAGGCAGAGGAGAGAGGTCCCGTAACAGACAATCTGGCTTCATGTCAGCAGAGAATTAGTCTGCATGTCATAGCAGAGAATGAGGCTTCACGTCAGCCACCACTGCAACAGTCCATTGGCATATATTTAGGCCCAGCACCCAGGCAGAGGAGAGAGGTCCCGTAACAGAGGATCTGGCTTCATGTCAGCAGAGAATTAGTCTGCATGTCATAGCAGAGAATCAGGCTTCACGTCAGCCACCACTGCAACAGTCCATTGTCATAAATTTAGGCCCAGCACCCAGGCAGAGGAGAGAGGTCCCGTAACAGACAATCTGGCTTCATGTCAGCAGAGAATCAGTCTTCATATCATAGCAGAGAATCAGGCTTCACGTCACCCACCACTGTAAGAGTCCATTGTCATAAATTTAGGCCCAGCACCCAGGCAGAGGAGAGAGGTCCCGTAACAGACAATCTGGCTTCATGTCAGCAGAGAATTAGTCTGCATGTCATAGCAGAGAATGAGGCTTCACGTCAGCCACCACTGCAACAGTCCATTGGCATATATTTAGGCCCAGCACACAGGCAGAGGAGAAAGGTCCCGTAACAGACAATCTGGCTTCATGTCAGCAGAGAATCAGTCTGCATGTCATAGCAGAAAATCAGGCTTCACGTCACCCAGCACTGTAAGAGTCCATTTTCATAAATTTAGGCCCAGCACCCAGGCAGAGGAGAGAGGTCCCGTAACAGACAATCTGGCTTCATGTCAGCAGAGAATCAGTCTGCATGTCATAGCAGAAAATCAGGCTTCACGTGGGCCACCACTGCAACAGTCCATTGGCATAAATTTAGTCCCAGCACACAGGCAGAGGAGAGAGGTCCCGTAACAGAGGATCTGGCTTCATGTCAGCAGAGAATCAGTCTGCATGTCATAGCAGAAAATCAGGCTTCACGTCAGCCACCACTGCAACAGTCCATTGTCATAAATTTAGGCCCAGCACCCAGGCAGAGGAGAGAGGTCCCGTAACAGACAATCTGGCTTCATGTCAGCAGAGAATTAGTCTGCATGTCATAGCAGAGAATCAGGCTTCACGTCAGCCACCACTGCAACAGTCCATTTTCATAAATTTAGGCCCAGCACCCAGGCAGAGGAGAGAGGTCCCGTAACAGACAATCTGGCTTCATGTCAGCAGAGAATCAGTCTTCATATCATAGCAGAGAATCAGGCTTCACGTCACCCACCACTGTAACAGTCCATTTTCTTGCAATTTTCGGTTTTTAATTTTAAGCAGATTTTTGGTGTTGTACAATATTCCAGGGCGTGTAAGGCTGTGGTCAAGCAATGCACAAAGTCACGTAATTCGTCTACAAGAGGATGGAGGATAAGGAGGTTTGTTTGTGGGAAGGTACGATAGATATTTGCTCACTACAACATAATCACATATTGAACCAGTGTGTAAGGAGGGCGGATGTGAGGTCACAGTTCTTTGGACAGGCTTTTGGTATGGTTATCATAGCTTATTGTATCCTTACTGCATGTGAGAGAAGCCATATACAACAGCCCAACTGTTCATAAAATAAATATATATAACTGGCCTGATTGGTTATTATAGTCAAGATCTGCACTTTCCCAGTACCGCGGCACAGTCACAAGACAACAAAATGTAGGAAAAATGGACATGATGATGCTGCTGCTGTGCCCCAGTCTGAATAACCATAAGAGGTCTTCAAGAAGGGGAAAAAGCTATACTCCCCCACTGCTGCCATTCAAACACTGCTGTGGGCACCAGCTAAGCCAATCACTGGCCATAGTAGTTACCCACCTCGGTCAGTGATTTGCTATATGGTCCTTTCCTGGCATTTCTAGCACATCAAACCAAGACGTTGAGGGCAGCAGGGAATGGCAGCAATCAGGATAAGTAACGGCAAGTTCTTTTTAACCCTAAGTGGGTTATAAATAACGTCATGGAAAAACGCTTTAAGCCCATTGTTGCAGTGGTCGTATGGTAAGCCCTGGGATAACAGAAAACCCTGAAGGGGTCGCCGAGCCATACTCTGAGATGTAACAAGGTCCAGACACTATCATGCACGGGTCCCAATTAATGGGATCCGTGCATGATCCTTGTGCCTCACTACATCAGAGAGAATGCCTGGACAACCCCCTCAAAGTAAAGCTCAATTTTACTGATACGAATTCACATAGTGGCAGTTATGATTTCCTGCTGAGTTTTACTACATCTCCCAGCATGCACTTCACCGAGTGCTGCAGTTAGCTGCCAAACCTTTAGAAGGAGATGCCAATGAGAAGTTCTACCCAAGTGCTTTTTTTGTTTGAACGCAAGACTCAAGTGTATGATTTTTCTCACCTTTCCGTAGGATCAGAGAGGATATTGTGTTGCATGTATGTAACCTATTTCTCCCTGCATTATTTTGTTCAATTTAAAGCCATGAAAAGACAAAAAAATAAAAACACAAACACAATTCTAATGACACCGGTTACTGCAGTTCTGGGCCTCAGATTACTGGATCTTGGTGACAGCTTCATAGATAGACTGGGCCACGTAGTCCAGGTTCTTCGTTGTCAGCCCACACATGTTGATGCGTCCACTTGCCATCAGATAAATATGCTTTTCTTTTATGAGGTATTCAACTTGCTTTGGATTGAGGCCAGTAAAGCTGAACATTCCTATCTGCTCCACAATATGTTTCCAAGTTCCAGGTGTATTAAGAGCCTCCAATCTGGATTTTAGTTCTGCTCGCATTAAGAGGACCCGATCGGCCATAGTCTTCACATTGTCTCTCCATTCATCAAAAAGTTCAGGGGTGGTCAGAGTGGTGGCAACAATGCGAGCGCCTTGTGACGGAGGATTTGACCAGGTTGTACGCGCAATCTTTTCCATCTGAGAGAGGACACGGGCAACATTATCACTGTCTTTACCTACAACGGTCAAGTTACCAACTCTCTCATTGTATAAACCAAAGTTCTTAGAGAAAGACTGAGCGCAGAACAGCTCAAAGCCCTGAGCCACAAAGTATCGCACAGCCCAGGCGTCCTTGTCCAGGTTTCCAGAGGCAAATCCTTGATAGGCCGAGTCGAAGAATGGGAAGAGGAAGCGTCTCTTCATGACATCAGCAATCTGCTTCCACTCATCTTGTTTGGGGTCTGTTCCAGTGGGATTGTGTGCGCAGGCGTGCAGAACAAAGATGGAGTGCTCCGGAGCATTCTCTAAGTCTTCCAGGAGTCCCTTGAGGTCAAGCCCTCGGTTAGCAGCATCCCAGTAACGGTAACTTCGGATATCTTTAAAGCCGGCATCAAGAAATACAGCGTTGTGGTTCTCCCAGGAAGGAGCTGAAATGTAGATGGGGGTTGCGGTATTATTGTTTCCATTGTACCAGCGCCTTAAAAACTCTGCTCCGATGCGTAGTGCGCCGGTACCACCCAGAGACTGGACACCACCTACCCGATCCTCCTTAAAAGCTGGACTGTCATCACCCAGGGCAATCCTTGAGGAGCTGGCGCGGAACTCTGGCAGCCCGAGGATCGGCAGGAACTCGTGATTTAAGGTGTTGTCGCTGGCTATCTTCTGTTCCACCTTCTTGACCACTGGCAGGACCCAGGGCTGGGAGTCATCGGTCCGATAGGCTCCCACTCCCAGGTTGACCTTGCGAGGGTCACAGTCAGCGCGAAAGTCCGCTGTAAGCTTAAACACGAGCACCGGGGGAGCCTGAGGGACGGACGCGAAGATGGAAGAAGAGGAAGCAGCCATAGCAACCACGGTATCCAGTCACCTGGGCAGCACACACTGGAGCGCTCACCTTCACCTTCACCGGCTTATCGTAACAGTCCATTTTCATAAATTTAGGCCCAGCACCCAGGCAGAGGAGAGAGGTCCCGTAACAGACAATCTGGCTTCATGTCAGCAGAGAAGCAGTCTTCATGTCATAGCAGAGAATCAGTCTTCATATCATAGCAGAGAATCAGGCTTCACGTCACCCACCACTGTAAGAGTCCATTTTCATAAATTTAGGCCCAGCACCCAGGCAGAGGAGAGAGGTCCCGTAACAGACAATCTGGCTTCATGTCAGCAGAGAATCAGTCTTCATGTCATAGCAGAGAATCAGTCTTCATGTCATAGCAGAGAATCAGGCTTCACGTCACCCACCACTGTAAGAGTCCATTTTCATAAATTTAGGCCCAGCACCCAGGCAGAGGAGAGAGGTCCCGTAACAGACAATTTGGCTTCATGTCAGCAGAGAATCAGTCTTCATATCATAGCAGAGAATCAGGCTTCACGTCACCCACCACTGTAAGAGTCCATTTTCATAAATTTAGGCCCAGCACCCAGGCAGAGGAGAGAGGTCCCGTAACAGACAATCTGGCTTCATGTCAGCAGAGAATTAGTCTGCATGTCATAGCAGAGAATCAGGCTTCACGTCAGCCACCACTGCAACAGTCCATTGGCATATATTTAGGCCCAGCACACAGGCAGAGGAGAGAGGTCCCGTAACAGAGGATCTGGCTTCATGTCAGCAGAGAATCAGTCTGCATGTCATAGCAGAAAATCAGGCTTCACGTCAGCCACCACTGCAACAGTCCATTGTCAGATATTTAGGCCCAGCACCCAGGCAGAGGAGAGAGGTCCCGTAACAGAGGATCTGGCTTCATGTCAGCAGAGAATTAGTCTGCATGTCATAGCAGAGAATCAGGCTTCACGTCACCCAACATTGGAACAGTCCATTGGCATATATTTAGGCCCCGGCACCCAGACAGAGGAGAGGTTCATTCAACTTTGGGTAGCCTCGCAATATAATGGTAAAATGAAAATAAAAATAGGATTGAATGAGGAAGTGCCCTGGAGTCCAATAATATATGGTTAAGGGGGGGTAGTTAATGTCTAATCTGGACAAGGGACGGACAGGTCCTGTGGGATCCATGCCTGGTTCATTTTTATGAACGTCAGCTTGTCCACATTGGCTGTAGACAGACGGCTGCGTTTGTCTGTAATGACGCCCCCTGCCGTGCTGAATACACGTTCAGACAAAACGCTGGCCGCCGGGCAGGCCAGCACCTCCAAGGCATAAAAGGCTAGCTCTGGCCACGTGGACAATTTAGAGACCCAGAAGTTGAATGGGGCCGAACCATCAGTCAGTACGTGGAGGGGTGTGCACACGTACTGTTCCACCATGTTAGTGAAATGTTGCCTCCTGCTAACACGTTGCGTATCAGGTGGTGGTGCAGTTAGCTGTGGCGTGTTGACAAAAGTTTTCCACATCTCTGCCATGCTAACCCTGCCCTCAGAGGAGCTGGCCGTGACACAGCTGCCTTGGCGACCTCTTGCTCCTCCTCTGCCTTGGCCTTGGGCTTCCACTTGTTCCCCTGTGACATTTGGGAATGCTCTCAGTAGTGCGCCTACCAACGTGCGCTTGTACTCGCGCATCTTCCTATCACGCTCCAGTGCAGGAAGTAAGGTGGGCACATTGTCTTTGTAGCGTGGATCCAGCAGGGTGGCAACCCAGTAGTCCGCACAGGTTAAAATGTGGGCAACTCTGCTGTCGTTGCGTAGGCACTGCAGCATGTAGTCGCTCATGTGTGCCAGGCTGCCCAGGGGTAAGGACAAGCTGTCCTCTGTGGGAGGCGTATCGTCATCGTCCTGCCTTTCCCCCCAGCCACGCACCAGTGATGGACCCGAGCTGCGTTGGGTGCCACCCCGCTGTGACCATGCTTCATCCTCATCCTCCTCCACCTCCTCCTCATCCTCGTCCTCCAGTAGTGGGCCCTGGCTGGCCACATTTGTACCTGGCCTCTGCTGTTGCCAAAAACCTCCCTCTGAGTCACTTCGAAGAGACTGGCCTGAAAGTGCTAAAAATGACCCCTCTTCCTCCTCCTCCTCCTCCTGGGCCACCTCCTCTTCCATCATCGCCCTAAGTGTTTTCTCAAGGAGACATAGAAGTGGTATTGTAACGCTGATAACGGCGTCATCGCCACTGGCCATGTTGGTGGAGTACTTGAAACAGCGCAACAGGGCACACAGGTCTCGCATGGAGGCCCAGTCATTGGTGGTGAAGTGGTGCTGTTCTGTAGTGCGACTGACCCGTGCGTGCTGCAGCTGAAACTCCACTATGGCCTGCTGCTGCTCGCACCGTCTGTCCAGCATGTGCAAGGTGGAGTTCCACCTGGTGGGCACGTCGCATATGAGGCGGTGAGCGGGAAGGCCGAAGTTACGCTGTAGCGCAGACAGGCGAGCAGCAGCAGGATGTGAACGCCGGAAGCGCGAACAGACGGCCCGCACTTTATGCAGCAGCTCTGACATGTCGGGGTAGTTGTGAATGAACTTCTGCACCACCAAATTCAGCACATGCGCCAAGCAAGGGATGTGCGTCAAATTGGCTAGTCCCAGAGCTGCAACGAGATTTCGCCCATTATCACACACCACCAGGCCGGGCTTGAGGCTCACCGGCAGCAACCACTCGTCGGTCTGTTGTTCTATACCCCGCCACAACTCCTGTGCGGTGTGGGGCCTGTCCCCCAAACATATGAGTTTTAGAATGGCCTGCTGACGTTTACCCCGGGCTGTGCTGAAGTTGGTGGTGAAGGTGTGTGGCTGACTGGATGAGCAGGTGGAAGAAGAGGAGGAGGAAGCCGAGAAGGAGGAGGTGGCAACAGGAGGCAAAGAATGTTGCCCTGCGATCCTTGGCGGCGGAAGGACGTGCGCTAAACAGCTCTCCGCCTGGGGCCCAGCTGCCACTACATTTACCCAGTGTGCAGTTAGGGAGATATAGCGTCCCTGGTCGTGCTTACTGGTCCACGTATCTGTGGTTAGGTGGACCTTACTACAGATGGCGTTGTGCAGTGCACAGTTGATTTTATCGGATACTTGGTTGTGCAGGGAAGGCACGGCTCTCTTGGAGAAGTAGTGGCGGCTGGGAACAACATACTGTGGGACAGCAAGCGACATGAGCTGTTTGAAGCTGTCTGTGTCCACCAGCCTAAATGACAGCATTTCATAGGCCAGTAGTTTAGAAATGCTGGCATTCAGGGCCAGGGATCGAGGGTGGCTAGGTGGGAATTTACGCTTTCTCTCAAATGTTTGTGAGATGGAGAGCTGAACGCTGCCGTGTGACATGGTTGAGACGCTTGGTGACGGAGGTGGTGGTGGTGTTGGTGGTACATCCCCTGTTTGCTGGGCGGCAGGTGCCAACGTTCCTCCAGAGGCGGAGGAAGAGGCCGAGGCGGCAGCAGCAGAAGAGGCCGAGGCGGCAGCAGCAGAAGAGGTAGCAGGGGGAGCCTGAGTGACTTCCTTGGTTTTAAGGTGTTTACTCCACTGCAGTTCATGCTTTGCATGCAGGTGCCTGGTCATGCAGGTTGTGCTCAGGTTCAGAACGTTAATGCCTCGCTTCAGGCTCTGATGGCACAGCGTGCAAACCACTCGGGTCTTGTCGTCAGCACATTGTTTGAAGAAGTGCCATGCCAGGGAACTCCTTGAAGCTGCCTTTGGGGTGCTCGGTCCCAGATGGCGGCGGTCAGTAGCAGGCGGAGTCTCTTGGCGGCGGGTGTTCTGCTTTTGCCCACTGCTCCCTCTTTTGCTACGCTGTTGGCTCGGTCTCACCACTGCCTCTTCCTCCGAACTCTGAAAGTCAGTGGCACGACCTTCATTCCATGTGGGGTCTAGGACCTCATCGTCCCCTGCATCGTCTTCCACCCAGTCTTGATCCCTGACCTCCTGTTCAGTCTTCACACTGCAGAAAGACGCAGCAGTTGGCACCTGTGTTTCGTCATCATCACAGACATGCTGAGGTGGTATTCCCATGTCCTCATCATCAGGAAACATAAGTGGTTGTGCGTCAGTGCAGTCTATGTCTTCCACCGCTGGGGAAGGGCTAGGTGGATGCCCTTGGGAAACCCTGCCAGCAGAGTCTTCAAACAGCATAAGAGACTGCTGCATAACTTGAGGCTCAGACAGTTTCCCTGATATGCATGGGGGTGATGTGACAGACTGATGGGGTTGGTTTTCAGGCGCCATCTGTGCGCTTTCTGCAGAAGACTGGGTGGGAGATAATGTGAACGTGCTGGATCCACTGTCGGCCACCCAATTGACTAATGCCTGTACCTGCTCAGGCCTTACCATCCTTAGAACGGCATTGGGCCCCACCATATATCGCTGTAAATTCTGGCGGCTACTGGGACCTGAGGTAGTTGGTACACTAGGACGTGTGGATGTGGCAGAACGGCCACGTCCTCTCCCAGCACCAGAGGGTCCACTAACACCACCACGACCATGTCCACGTCCGCGTCCCTTACTAGATGTTTTCCTCATTGTTATGGTTCACCACAACAACAAAAATATTATTTGGCCCAATGTATTGTATTCAAATTCAGCTGAATATAAATTTGAGGCCTAGTATTTAGGTGCTGGGTGACCGGTATGGATTTACTGACAGAATTAGACTTGGAAATGCACAGTAGCGTGTGTGTGAAGTTATTCTGAATGACCCTATGTGCACCTTGAATATTATATACCCTTTTAGGGATAGATTTCAAATAGCTCTGATATAGCAGAAACCACTAAATTATGAAATTGCTAAATTTGGAATTGTATTTCAACCCAGAACAAAAAATGTGCTTTGACGGACACTAAATAACTTTCCCAGCCACAACAGTACAGCGGTAACGACAGATTTAGCGGGATATAAATTTGAGGCCTAGTATTTAGGCGCTGGGTGACCGGTATGGATTTACTAACAGAATTAGACTTGGAAATGCACAGTAGCGTGTGTGTGAAGTTATTCTGAATGACCCTATGTGCACCTTGAATATTATATACTCTTTTAGGGATAGATTTCAAATAGCTCTGATATAGCAGAAACCACTAAATTATGAAATTGCTAAATTGGGAATTGTATTTCAACCCAGAACAAAAAATGTGCTTTGACGGACACTAAATAACTTGCCCAGCCACAACAGTACAGCGGTAACGACAGATTTAGCGGGATATAAATTTGAGGCCTAGTATTTAGGCGCTGGGTGACCGGTATGGATTTACTGACAGAATTAGACTTGGAAATGCACAGTAGCGTGTGTGTGAAGTTATTCTGAATGACCCTATGTGCACCTTGAATATTATATACCCTTTTAGGGATAGATTTCAAATAGCTCTGATATAGCAGAAACCACTAAATTATGAAATTGCTAAATTGGGAATTGTATTTCAACCCTGAACAAAAAATGTGCTTTGACGGACACTAAATAACTTGCCCAGCCACAACAGTACAGCGGTAACGACAGATTTAGCGGGATATAAATTTGAGGCCTAGTATTTAGGCGCTGGGTGACCGGTATGGATTTACTGACAGAATTAGACTTGGAAATGCACAGTAGCGTGTGTGTGAAGTTATTCTGAATGACCCTATGTGCACCTTGAATATTATATACCCTTTTAGGGATAGATTTCAAATAGCTCTGATATAGCAGAAACCACTAAATTATGATATTGCTAAATTGGGAATTGTATTTCAACCCAGAACAAAAAATGTGCTTTGACGGACACTAAATAACTTGCCCAGCCACAACAGTACAGCGGTAACGACAGATTTAGCGGGATATAAATTTGAGGCCTAGTATTTAGGCGCTGGGTGACCGGTATGGATTTACTAACAGAATTAGACTTGGAAATGCACAGTAGCGTGTGTGTGAAGTTATTCTGAATGACCCTATGTGCACCTTGAATATTATATACCCTTTTAGGGATAGATTTCAAATAGCTCTGATATAGCAGAAACCACTAAATTATGAAATTGCTAAATTTGGAATTGTATTTCAACCCAGAACAAAAAATGTGCTTTGACGGACACTAAATAACTTGCCCAGCCACAACAGTACAGCGGTAACGACAGATTTAGCGGGATATAAATTTGAGGCCTAGTATTTAGGCGCTGGGTGACCGGTATGGATTTACTGACAGAATTAGACTTGGAAATGCACAGTAGCGTGTGTGTGAAGTTATTCTGAATGACCCTATGTGCACCTTGAATATTATATACCCTTTTAGGGATAGATTTCAAATAGCTCTGATATAGCAGAAACCACTAAATTATGAAATTGCTAAATTGGGAATTGTATTTCAACCCTGAACAAAAAATGTGCTTTGACGGACACTAAATAACTTGCCCAGCCACAACAGTACAGCGGTAACGACAGATTTAGCGGGATATAAATTTGAGGCCTAGTATTTAGGCGCTGGGTGACCGGTATGGATTTACTGACAGAATTAGACTTGGAAATGCACAGTAGCGTGTGTGTGAAGTTATTCTGAATGACCCTATGTGCACCTTGAATATTATATACCCTTTTAGGGATAGATTTCAAATAGCTCTGATATAGCAGAAACCACTAAATTATGATATTGCTAAATTGGGAATTGTATTTCAACCCAGAACAAAAAATGTGCTTTGACGGACACTAAATAACTTGCCCAGCCACAACAGTACAGCGGTAACGACAGATTTAGCGGGATATAAATTTGAGGCCTAGTATTTAGGCGCTGGGTGACCGGTATGGATTTACTAACAGAATTAGACTTGGAAATGCACAGTAGCGTGTGTGTGAAGTTATTCTGAATGACCCTATGTGCACCTTGAATATTATATACCCTTTTAGGGATAGATTTCAAATAGCTCTGATATAGCAGAAACCACTAAATTATGAAATTGCTAAATTGGGAATTGTATTTCAACCCAGAACAAAAAATGTGCTTTGACGGACACTAAATAACTTGCCCAGCCACAACAGTACAGCGGTAACGACAGATTTAGCGGGATATAAATTTGAGGCCTAGTATTTAGGCGCTGGGTGACCGGTATGGATTTATTAACAGAATTAGACTTGGAAATGCACAGTAGCGTGTGTGTGAAGTTATTCTGAATGACCCTATGTGCACCTTGAATATTATATACCCTTTTAGGGATAGATTTCAAATAGCTCTGATATAGCAGAAACCACTAAATTATGAAATTGCTAAATTGGGAATTGTATTTCAACCCTGAACAAAAAATGTGCTTTGACGGACACTAAATAACTTGCCCAGCCACAACAGTACAGCGGTAACGACAGATTTAGCGGGATATAAATTTGAGGCCTAGTATTTAGGCGCTGGGTGACCGGTATGGATTTACTGACAGAATTAGACTTGGAAATGCACAGTAGCGTGTGTGTGAAGTTATTCTGAATGACCCTATGTGCACCTTGAATATTATATACCCTTTTAGGGATAGATTTCAAATAGCTCTGATATAGCAGAAACCACTAAATTATGATATTGCTAAATTGGGAATTGTATTTCAACCCAGAACAAAAAATGTGCTTTGACGGACACTAAATAACTTGCCCAGCCACAACAGTACAGCGGTAACGACAGATTTAGCGGGATATAAATTTGAGGCCTAGTATTTAGGCGCTGGGTGACCGGTATGGATTTACTAACAGAATTAGACTTGGAAATGCACAGTAGCGTGTGTGTGAAGTTATTCTGAATGACCCTATGTGCACCTTGAATATTATATACCCTTTTAGGGATAGATTTCAAATAGCTCTGATATAGCAGAAACCACTAAATTATGAAATTGCTAAATTGGGAATTGTATTTCAACCCAGAACAAAAAATGTGCTTTGACGGACACTAAATAACTTGCCCAGCCACAACAGTACAGCGGTAACGACAGATTTAGCGGGATATAAATTTGAGGCCTAGTATTTAGGCGCTGGGTGACCGGTATGGATTTATTAACAGAATTAGACTTGGAAATGCACAGTAGCGTGTGTGTGAAGTTATTCTGAATGACCCTATGTGCACCTTGAATATTATATACCCTTTTAGGGATAGATTTCAAATAGCTCTGATATAGCAGAAACCACTAAATTATGAAATTGCTAAATTTGGAATTGTATTTCAACCCAGAACAAAAAATGTGCTTTGACGGACACTAAATAACTTGCCCAGCCACAACAGTACAGCGGTAACAACAGATTTAGCGGGATATAAATTTGAGGCCTAGTATTTAGGCGCTGGGTGACCGGTATGGATTTAGTGACAGAATTAGACTTGGAAATGCACAGTAGCGTGTGTGTGAAGTTATTCTGAATGACC
Source organism: Bufo gargarizans (assembly GCF_014858855.1). Taxonomy (NCBI): domain Eukaryota; kingdom Metazoa; phylum Chordata; class Amphibia; order Anura; family Bufonidae; genus Bufo; species Bufo gargarizans. Next base: position 474,529,570 of record NC_058081.1, on the reverse strand, counting down.
CTATGTGCACCTTGAATATTATATACCCTTTTAGGGATAGATTTCAAATAGCTCTGATATAGCAGAAACCAGTATTAAGGCTGGTTACAGCCTGTATTTGTGGGCGGGGCTGCTGGCTATATCTTTCCACACGACCTCCCCCTGAGGACGGTTGCTTCATGCTGCTCTTTCTTGGTCCGGTCCGTCACTTCCCGTTCACGGCCACGTCACTTCCGGATAAGTCTCGGCGCTCTAGGCTTCCTCAGCTGGGGGCAGCGTTCGTCCGCCGCCCGGCCAGTCTTCCTCTCCCCCCCAGCTCCGGGGGAGCCTCCTCACTACAGGTGTGTTTTCTTGTCCGCAGTGGGGGTTCGGCGGGACCGGCACCCACGGCGCTTCAGGTGGGGCGGACCGGTCCGCTGGGCTCAGCCTGCGCCTCAGTTCCCTAGCAACCGGCTTGTTTGGGTTAGCAGAGCCCCAGATTCTGCCAGTATACAGCCACCATATAATGAAGATCATAGATACGCCTATAAATTCCCTGCTCTGCACCTGAGCAGCGTCTTTATGCTCCACAACGTGTGGCCCATTTACTTAGTAGACATGGTCCTGTAATTGTTGTGGCGAAATAAGTGACATACTACAGGCGACATCTTTTTAATAATTGAAAAAAAAAAAAAAGATAAAAACGATGTTATCTCATGTTGGTGCAGGAAGGCCTTGTCGCCCTACGCTCAGCTGAGGTGCAGTCTGGCCCACACACGGAGCTGCAGTATCTTGCAATAATACCAGTCTGCTTGAATGAATGGATGTATTTGTTTAGGGAACGTTTTCTGTGGATCATTAAGCGCTCTGATTGCCTTCTGTCTACCACGTTCTCTTTTTCTTCTTCTTCTTCCAATTTTAAATGCGTGATTAAATCCTATTTAAAAGACCGTATAACAGCGTCTGATTAACCAAGGTTCATATCTCTCTTGTTGAAAATTGCCTTTGATACACAATGTGGGTGGAGGCTGCAGTCCTATCGCGTCAACCGGAGGTACTGATGCCGCTTCTGCCAGCGTTCCCTTAACAACCCGTCTCGCTTAGAACAATTCAGCAGTGATGGCTTCAGGTATGGTTTTATGGTACACTACATGTGGGCAGCCACAGACATGGAGCTGTATGGCGAGATTTATCAGTGTGTGTATGCCAGTTGTACATTGTAGAGTATGATGTTCAGAATGATGTTCACTCCGGTGGGTGCTGCGGCCTCCTCAAAACTTAGAAGCTCCGCCCGCTTCATTATTGCAGCTCAGCTCCATTCATTTGAGTGAGACTGAGCTGCACTGTGGCCACGTGACCAATGATTGTAATGTCAGAGGTAGAGGCCTAAGTACCCACCGGGGTGACAGAGCCTCTTTAACAGCTGTTTGGTGTGGGTACAGGCTATGCACATGCCTGTGACACCTGTCGTGCCGCCCTCCTGTTCACGCATACATCTCACCGCAGGTCATTCCACCCTCCTGAGCACTTGGTTATAGCGCAGTGGTGTGATGCCGCGTTCCTGTGCACACGTGTGCGGCACCCCTATCTTGTGCCACCCTTCTGGGCACATTACACGGCTTAGCGGTGTTGTGCCACCCTCCATGCTCGGGTACCTGGCACAGCTGTCTCGTGCCGCCCTCCTGTGCACATACGTGTGGCACTGCCATGTTTTTCCGCCCTGCCGCGTGTATGGGGGAGGGCGCGACAACCCTTAAACGGGCCCTTTCTTTTCTCAGGTGCAGCGGCGGTTTTCCGGTTGTCTTATGTGCCATTTCGGGCTCAGGGCTGTCTTCATGAGCTTGTTGTCTTTATCTAGGTGCTGATAAATTTTTCCAAAATGAACAGGGCTGCAGTACCGTCTGATATCCAGTCTTCCGGTTCGGCCAAGTTGCTGCTCAGCCTCCCGAATTTCTTCAGGTATCACGCACACGTCATTTTGTCAGTTTTCCATGCTTCTTGTCTCACTCTCACACTTCACCTGTAGTCTCCCTGGATCACCCAGGCTCGTTCCGTCTCTGTCATCCTGGATCTCCCAGGTACACGCTGTCTCTGGTACACGTTGTCTCTGTCATCCTGGATCGCCCAGGCCCACGCTGCCTCTGTCATCCTGGATCGCCCAGGACCACGCTGCCTCTGTCATCCTGGATTGCCCAGGCCCACGCTGCCTCTGTCATCCTGGATCGCCCAGGCCCACGCTGCCTCTGTCATCCTGGGTCACCCAGGCCCACGCTGCCTCTGTCATCCTGGATCGCCCAGGCCCACGCTGCCTCTGTCATCCTGGATCGCCCAGGCCCACGCTGCCTCTGTCATCCTGGATCGCCCAGGCCCACGCTGCCTCTGTCATCCTGGATCGCCCAGGCCCACACTGCCTCTGTCATCCTGGATCACCCAGGCCCACGCTGCCTCTGTCATCCTGGATCGCCCAGGCCCACGCTGCCTCTGTCATCCTGGATCGCCCAGGCCCACGCTGCCTCTGTCATCCTTCCTTGCTCCCCGTCCACGGTCCTCCGTTCCCCCATCTTCCTTCTCTTCCTGTCTCTCCTAAAGCGGTGTCTATTAAAATAACAATAATAAAATCTAATTGGTACAAGTACTTCTTCAGTACACCGGACCTGGGGGCATCTACAACTGTATTAGGTATAATTGCATGTATTGTTTTCTATTTTCATTTATTTCACAGTGCATTTCAGCCGAGGAGCCATGGTTGGCATCAGTTGGCAGGCACGGGGCTTGCCGGCCTGTTTTTCCATTCCGGTGGGAGTGGGCTGGTCTTGCTTCTGCTAGGGGGAGAGTTCAGGTATGAAGACAGAGAGGGGAGGGAGCGCATGCCAGAGCTTCTATTCCTGGGAACAGAAAAAAAAAAAAAAGGGTAGCTAACTCCATGAAGGTTGTCTTAGTAGTGGGGTTTAGTTGCCGTGGTTTTTTCCGGTTTCCTAATGTACCATTTTGGGCACTCTTTTCTTAAAACAAACAGGGCTGCGGTACTGTCTGATATTCAGTCCTCCCGATCAGCCAAGTAGCCGCTCATCAGCTTCCTGAACTCTTCAGGTATCATGCATACCTCTTCTGTCTGTCTTCCCTGCTTCTTGACGCACTCTCACGTCATCCGAAGTCCCCTGGCGGGTCCGCCCAGGCTCGCTCTACCCCTGTCATCCAGGATCGCCCTGGCCAGTTCTGTCGTCCTGGGTCGCCCAGGCTCGCTCTGTCTCTGCCATCCTGGATCGCCCAGGCTCGCTCTGTCTCTGCCATCCTGGATCGCCCAGGCTCGCCCTGTCTCTGCCATCCTGGATCGCCCAGGCTCGCTCTGCTTCTGTCATCATGGTTCGCCCAGGCTTGCTCAGCTCCTGTCATCCTGGATCGCCCAGGCTCGCTCAGCTCTTGTCATCCTGGATCGCCCAGGCTCGCTCCGCCACTGTTATTCTGGATCGCCCAGGCTTGCTCTGTCTCTGCCATCCTGGATCGCCCAGGCTCGCTCTGCTCCTGTCATCCTGGATCGCCCAGGCTTGCTTTGCTCCTGTCATCCTGGCTCGCCCAGGCTCGCTCTGCTGCTCCTGTCATCCTGGCTCGCCCAGGCTCGCTCTGCTCCTGTCATCCTGGATCGCCCAGGCTCGCCCTGTCTGTCATTCGGCATCGCCCAAGCTCACTCTGCCTCTCTCATCCTGGATCGCCCAGGCCCACGTTGCCTCTCTCATCCTGGATCGCCCAGGCCCACGTTGCCTCTCTCATCCTGGATCGCCCATGCCCACGTTGCCTCGCTGATCCTGGATCGCCCAGGCCCACGTTGCCTCTCTCATCCTGGATCGCCCAGGCCCACGTTGCCTCTCTCATCCTGGATCGCGCAGGCCCACGTTGCCTCTCTCATCCTGGATCGCCCAGGCCCACGTTGCCTCTCTCATCCTGGATCACCCAAGCTTGCCCTTCCGCTGTCATCCTGGACCGTCACGTTACTAACTACCCAGTGCCTTCCCGGCTCGCTCAGGTCATTTAACAGCCCAGCTCCTGCCTGAATCACTCAGGCCCTTGTTACCTCCCGTGTCGGTCGGTTCAATTAACTATTTCCCTCCTACAGCGTGGGTAGTCTTTTGCCCACTTATTCAGGCCTACCCCGCACTGGCTCCGGGCACAGTTCAGCCAGATGGATCATGGAGGGTGATAGGCATCCCTCCCGACTCCACGCCAATGTACACCTTAGCCCCTGCCACAAGTATTAAGGCTGGTTACAGCCTGTATTTGTGGGCGGGGCTGCTGGCTATATCTTTCCACACGACCTCCCCCTGAGGACGGTCGCTTCATGCCCCACCCTCCCGACCCTTCTTTCTTTCATTCCACTCTCTTGGGTGGCCCACTTATTCAGGCCTACCCCGCACTGGCTCCGGGCACAGTTCAGCCAGATGGATCATGGAGGGTGATAGGCATCCCTCCCGACTCCACGCCAATGTACACCTCAGCCCCTGCCACAACTAAATTATGAAATTGCTAAATTGGGAATTGTATTTCAACCCTGAACAAAAAATGTGCTTTGATGGACACTAAATAACTTGCCCAGCCACAACAGTACAGCGGTAACGACAGATTTAGCGGGATATAAATTTGAGGCCTAGTATTTAGGCGCTGGGTGACCGGTATGGATTTATTGACAGAATTAGACTGGGATATGGCCAAAAAATAACCACACTATTGCTGGTTAAATGCACTTGGTGTGACAGCTTGACCAACCACACTACTGAGGGTTAAATGCACTTGGTGACGGGCGCAGCTTGCCCCTGATGTAGTATATGGCCAAAAAATGAACAGACTATTGCTGGTTAAATGCACTTGGTGTGACAGCTTGACCAACCACACTACTGAGGGTTAAATGCACTTGGTGACAGGCGCAGCTTGCCCCTGATGTAGTATATGGCCAAAAAATGAACAGACTATTGCTGGTTAAATGCACTTGGTGTGACAGCTTCACCCTGATGTAGGCTTTAGCCAAAAAACAACCACACCATTGAGGGTTAAATGCACTTGGTGACAGGCGCAGCTTGCCCCTGATGTAGTATATGGCCAAAAAATGAACAGACTATTGCTGGTTAAATGCACTTGGTGTCACAGCTTGACCAACCACACTACTGAGGGTTAAATGCACTTGGTGACGGGCGCAGCTTGCCCCTGATGTAGTATATGGCCAAAAAATTTACAGACTATTGCTGGTTAAATGCACTTGGTGTGACAGCTTGACCAACCACACTACTGAGGGTTAAATGCACTTGGTGACGGGCGCAGCTTGCCCCTGATGTAGTATATGGCCAAAAAATTAACAGACTATTGCTGGTTAAATGCACTTGGTGTGATAGCTTGACCAACCACACTACTGAGGGTTAAATGCACTTGGTGACGGGCGCAGCTTGCCCCTGATGTAGTATATGGCCAAAAAATTAACAGACTATTGCTGGTTAAATGCACTTGGTGTGACAGCTTCACCCTGATGTAGGCTTTAGCCAAAAAACAACCACATCATTGAGGGTTAAATGCACTTGGTGACAGGCGCAGCTTGCCCCTGATGTAGTATATGGCCAAAAAATGAACAGACTATTGCTGGTTAAATGCACTTGGTGTGACAGCTTGACCAACCACACTACTGAGGGTTAAATGCACTTGGTGACAGGCGCAGCTTGCCCCTGATGTAGTATATGGCCAAAAAATAAACAGACTATTGCTGGTTAAATGCACTTGGTGTGACAGCTTCACCCTGATGTAGGCTTTAGCCAAAAAACAACCACACCATTGAGGGTTAAATGCACTTGGTGACAGGCGCAGCTTGCCCCTGATGTAGTATATGGCCAAAAAATAAACATACTATTGCTGGTTAAATGCACTTGGTGTGACAGCTTCACCCTGATGTAGGCTTTAGCCAAAAAACAACCACACCATTGAGGGTTAAATGCACTTGGTCGCAGCTTGTGCTGGCGCACCACAAGACACAAAATGGCCGCCGATCACCCCAGAAAAAAGTGACTGACAAACGGTCTGGGCAGCCTAAAAACAGTGAGCAATTGAATTTCAGCAGCTCAATGATGCACAGCTGCAGATCGATCGATTAATCAAGTCCTTTGGAGGAGTTAATCTGCCTAATCTCGCCCTACTGTCGCAGCCGCAACCTCTCCCTACGCTAATCAGAGCAGAGTGACGGGCGGCGCTATGTGACTCCAGCTTAAATAGAGGCTGGGTCACATGGTGCTCTGGCCAATCACAGCCATGCCAATAGTAGGCATGGCTGTGACGGCCTCTTGGGGCAAGTAGTATGACGCTTGTTGATTGGCTGCTTTGCAGCCTTTCAAAAAGCGCCAAGAAAGCGTCACAAAAGCGCCAAGAAAGCGACGAACACCGAACCCGGACTTTTACGAAAATGTCCGGGTTCGGGTCCGTGTCACGGACACCCCAAAATTCGGTACGAACCCGAACTATACAGTTCGAGTTCGCTCATCCCTAGTGATGGTGTGTGCCTGTATGTGAGGAGTGATCTGCAGACAAGTGTGAAAGAGGCAATTGTGGGTGAGGATGTGGAAACCTTATGGGTGGAAGTTCAAAGGGATATAAACACTGAAAAAATAATACTTGGTGTAATCTATAGACCCCCTAACATCACAGAGGATATAGAAACGCAACTGTATAACCAAATAGAGCGGGCAGCACAGGCTGGTACAGTGGTCATAATGGGAGATTTTAACTTCCCAGACATTGATTGTGGTCATGGTCCTGTCTCAACCGCAAAGGGGAGAAAATTCCTCAACTTGCTGCAGGATCACTTTATGGGCCAGTTTGCAGACGCTCCCAATAGGGACGATGCTTTGTTGGATCTGGTAATTTCTAATGATGCAGAGCTTCTTGGTAATGTTCGAGAAACACTAGGTAATAGTGACCACTATATAAATATATTCCCCCTAAACTATAAAAAGCAAACTCTGTCGCCTGACACTGAATTTCAAAAAGGCAAATTTCCCTGGGTTGAGGGCAGCATTACAGGGCATAGACTGGGAGCAGCTACTGTCACATAATAATACTGAGGATAAATGGGAGAGCTTCAAATCCACATTGAGTAATTGCACTAAAAAATGCATCCCTTTAGGTAAGTATAAACGGCTAAAATTAAACCCCCCATGGCTTACAGCTACTGTAAAAAGAGCAATGGAAGACAAAAAGAGGGCATTTAAAAAGGGGTTAGCTGTAGCATTTGAAGATTACAAAGGGCTTAATAAAATCTGCAAAAAGAGATAAAATTAGCAAAGATACTAAACTAACAGCAGGTAGCAAAAGAAAGCAAAACAAATCCCAAAATGTTTTTTAAATATATAAATGCTAAAAAACCTAGGTTGTTGGGTATATAAAACAAATGCTTTATATATAAATAAAAAAAATGTAACGGAGTAAAAGAAAAATTAAGCAAATTATATTGACCCGCGAGATGGACATAAACATCTCAAAAAGAGTTCAATTGAGAACCTGATTATTTTGTGCAATCAGTAAAATAGGGTACAAGCGTCTATGCAAAAATATAAATGGTTTATTATACAATAGTTTAGAATACAATAAAAAATGTATCAACGTAAATTTCAATAATATACAATGATATGCAGTACCCAGAATTCGCCACTATATGGTGCCAACAAAACACTATTCAACCAACACAAGAATCATATGCAATATGGCTTTAAATTTGTGAGAGATATAAAATCAATGGATTATGCGCAAAAACTCAATCAAGAAAATGACAGATACGAGCCCTTGCTCTGCCCAAAATGATGACCAATCTCAGGTATGGGGTAGTATTGCAACAAAACTTATAAATTATTGGCTTGATATCAAACTAGGAAATATAAAGATTCCCAACAGAGAAGCTCTCTTGTCATCAATATCAGATCTTGTATTCAGTGATATGCATTTTCACTGAATGCTGTTGATACTGATGTAATACTAACACTATCCGTCCGCAATAAGCGGGGTTTGGCTAAGTGTCAAGCCAATTAATTTATCTCAACACTATATAAAACTAAAATATATGTTACCCAAGGGTCAAGTGGGCACTCAGTTCTCAAGAGTTTTTCTGATAATTCAATTTTTTCTCCAGAGATTTCCCTTTCTTTCTTTGTTTTTTTCCTCTTTCTGTCCGTTTTTTTTCTTTTGGTATCTGGTTTCTTAACCCAAAATGTAGCAGATGAGCACACCTTCCTAGTTTGCAACTTTCCAATCATTGTTGGATGGGCGTGTGCATTGATGAGGAATGTGATGTCAGAATACTACCCAGAATGCACTTTTGCTACTGGTGTAGTATTAACTGCTCATATCTAGGTGGCACTGTTGTATAAGCTATAAGCATCATACTATTAAGGGTTAACTCATGCATGCCTGATATTTTTAATACTACACACCTCTGACACCTGGAGGCCTTGTCTTAGAGCCGAGAGACAAACTTTGATACATGAATGTATACTTTGAGAAACATCTAGACAATTCTCACACTGTGGAATTCATGTCCAGATAAATACAATGAAGCCTCTAAATCTGTAGGTGCCTTGTATCTTCTAACTGTTTAAATATATAATAGATTGCTACAATAACACTAGCTCTTTGAACGGCGCAGTAATCTTCCCATGGACTTACTTCGGCCTACATGAAAATCCATACAAAATAGTGATCATAAATCAACATTGCTCTTAAAGGCAATGAATATCCATTATAACTAAAATAAGTAGCTATAACTGTTTACACTTATGAAAAAGCACAACAAGATCTGAGCAGGTAGGTCCCCTAAAAAATGGTAAAGGGGGGGGTAGTCACTGAAGATAAGGAAAAGGCAGAGTTCCTAAATAGTTTTTTTTAGCTCTGTATATACAAAAGAAGAGAAAGGAGCTGATATCTGTGGCGCCGGAGCTGTTAGTACATCCAATGATATACTCAATTGGCTAACTGTAGATATGGTCCAAGAGAAGTTAAATAGGGTAAATGTGAACAAACCTTTTGTGTGGATAAAAAATATGTTTATTTATTGAAATGAATAAAATATATCAAGATCTACACAATAGTGAGATGATCTGGCAATAAAATGTTCTGATGATGTCTTGCATGTCGTTATTTTAGCAGTATATAGAATGTATACTATAATGAGATAATCTGGCAATAAAATAATAAAATATTCTGATGATATCTTATATATCGTTATTCTAGCAGTCTATAGATAATAATAGTAGATAATAATAGCAGCATTACATAATTAGAGGATCTTTGTAAATACAGATAGTAGCATGAAAAACCCCAAAATAGCAATGGCGGCTATGTTCTAGCCTGCCAGATGTTTGGGCGATGTGCCGGAATTCTAGCAATAACTCACCTGGAGTGACAATGACAGTAGCAATATCTAGGTTGGTTGCATCAATGTTCCAAAGACACTGTTTTAATATCGGCACTGTTAGTAGTTGTAGCAGCAGAACTGATATTAAGGTGCAATGTGCTAATAGTAACAATGTTCCAGTGAAATGGTTGCAACACTGTCAGCACCGTTGGTAACAATAGCAGCAATAATGGTGATGAAGTGCAATGGAGTGTAAAGCGCAATAGGAATTTGACTTGATCTTCTATGCGCAGAAATATTGAAAATAAAGTCACAACAGTTCCTCCGTAGTTAATGAGGTATTGAACTTATTTATATGAAAGATGGTTTACTCATGGTTTGTCTGTCTCTGTGTGTGGCTTCCCACACAATTTTAGAGAACAGACTGACCTTTATCCCGTTGATTTTAGAACCTCCGCTCGCAGCTGTCCTCCAGACTCGGCGTCCCACGTGTTATGGCAGCGTCTCCGTGTTGCTTCGGATTCATCCGCTCATCCTTGGATTGGTGGTGGGTTCGCCTCTTCACTATGCTGCCGGTGTTCCACTTGTAGCGCACCGGGAATGGGGTCAGATGGCCATGAATGTGTTTTGTTTTTTTTCTTCTTCTTAGAGCGCTCCACCGATATTATTCTTAGTAATAGTATGCTTGTTCACCAGACATGTTTTACGCTCTGAAACATGTCTGGTGAACAAGCATACTATTACTAAGAATAATATCGGTGGAGCCCTCTAAGAAGAAAAAAAAACGCATGCCTGCCCACTTCTACTAATATTACTATATACAAATCTACTTGACAAGGGTGAGTCAACCTGGGCAAGAGCACCTATTTCCAAAAAAACAGTGGTGAGCCACCTTTTCTGCTTGCATTATCTAAATGTGAACAAAGCTCCCGGTCCAGATGGAGTACACCCAAGAGTGCTTAAAGAGCTCAGTTCAGTCATTGCTGTGCCCCTGTTTATAATTTATAAGGATTCTCTAGGGACTGGTACAGCGCCAAGTGATTGGAGCAAGGCAAACATGGTGCCCATATTCAAAAAAGGATCAAGGTCCTTCACGGGTAATTATAGACCAGTTAGTTTAACTTCTGTTGTGGGGAAAATGTTTGAAGGACTCTTAAGGGACTATATAAAGGAGTATGTGACTATAAATAATATCATAAGTGATAACCAGCATGGATAGAAGTTGTCAGACTAAGGCTACTTTCACACTAGCGTTCGATCGGATCCGTTCTGAACGGATCCGATCATAATAATGCAGACGGAGGCTCCGTTCAGAACGGATCCGTCTGCATTATTTTGGCATATAAAAGCTAAGTGTGAAAATAGCCTCGGACGGATCCGTCCAGACTTTCAATGTAAAGTCAATGGGGGACGGATCCGCTTGAAGATTAAGCCATATTGTGGCATCTTCAAACGGATCCGTCCCCATTGACTTACATTGTAAGTCTGGACGGATCCGCACGCCTCCGCACGGCCAGGCGGACACCCGAACGCTGCAAGCAGCGTTCAGCTGTCCGCCTGTCCGTGCGGAGGCGAGCGGAGCGGAGGCTGAACGCCGCCAGACTGATGCAGTCTGAGCGGATCCGCATCCATTCAGACTGCATCAGGGCTGGACGGAAGCGTTCGGGTCCGCTCGTGAGCCCCTTCAAACGGAGCTCACGAGCGGACCGACGAACGCTAGTGTGAAAGTAGCCTTACTCGATTTGTTTTTATGAGGAGGTGAGTAGTAGCCTGGACAGAGGGGCGGCTGTGGATGTAGTGTTTCTGGATTTTGCTAAGGCTTTTGATACTGTCCCTCATAGACGCTTAATAGATAAAGTAAGGTCTATAGGCTTGGAAAGTATAGTCTGTAATTGGATTGAAAACTGTCTGAAGGACCGTGTCCAGAGAGTTACGGTCAATGATCCCTATTCAGAATGGTCCCAGGTTATAAGTGGTGTACCCCAAGGTTCAGTGCTGGGTCCTCTATTATTTAATTTATTTAATAATGATATTGAGAATGGGATTAATAGCACCATATCTATTTTTGCAGATGACACCAAGCTATGTAGAACTGTACAGTCTATGGAAGATGTCCACACACTACAAGCTGACTTGAACACTCTGAGTGATTGGGCATCAACTTGGCAAATGAGGTTCAATGTGGACAAATGTAAAGTTATGCAACTTGGTAGTAATAATCTCTGTGCTTCATATGTCCTAGGTGATGTAACACTGGGGGAGTCACTTATAGAGAAGGATTTGGGTGTCCTTGTGGATGGTAGATTAAATTACAGCACACAATGTCAATCAGCTGCTTCTAAGGCCACCAGGATATTGTCATGCATTAAATGAGGCATGGACTCGCGGGGCAGGGATGTAATTCTACCACTTTACAAAGCGCTGGTGCGGCCTAATCTGGAATATGCAGTTCAGTTCTGGGCAGGAGTACATAGAAAGGACGCTCTGCAGCTGGAAAAAGTACAGAGGAGAGCGACTAAACTGATAAGGGGCATGGGGGGTCTTAGTTATGAAGAAAGATTAAAATAATTGAATGTATTTATTCTTAAGAGACGTCTAGGGGGGGGGGGGACGGACATAATTAACCTATACAAGTATTATAGGCCATACAAATAGTATGGCCCATATAGTAGTATGGGCCATACAAAAAATATGGTGAAAAACTGTTCCATGTAAAATGTGCTCAAAAGACAAGGGGGCACTGCCTCCGACTGAAGAAGAAAAAGTTCAGTCTCCAGAAGAGTCAAAGCTTCTTTACTGTGAGAACTGTGAATCTGTGGAATAGACTTCTCCAGGCCGTGGTCACAGCAGGAACAGTGGACAGTTTCAAAAAGGGTTTAGACAAATTCTTAAAAGTAAAAAACATTAAAGGGAACCTGTCACTGGGATTTTGTGTATAGAGCTGAGGACATGGGTTGCTAGATGGCCGCTAGCACATCCGCAATACCCAGTCCCCATAGCTCTGTGTGCTTTTATTGTGTAAAAAAAATGATTTGATACATATGCAAATTAACCTGAGATGAGTCCTGTACGTGAGATGAGTCAGGGACAGGACTCATCTCAGATTAATTTGCATATGTATCAAATCGGTTTTTTTACACAATAAAAGCCCACAAAGCTATGGGGACTGGGTATTGCGGATGTGCTAGCGGTGATCTAGCAACCCATGTCCTCTGCTCTATACACAAAATCCCGGTGACAGGTTCCCTTTAATGCTTATGAAAACGTGTAGAAATCTGAGTCTCACTTCCTTCTGGGATTCGCGTCCCCACCTATCCCTTGGTTGAACTTGATGGACGTATGTCTTTTTTCAACCTTATTAACTATGTAACTATAAATACTATAATGCTGCTTCCTATGTACAAGAGTATAACTTCTATAATACTGCATCCTATGTATAACATATAATTACTATAATACTCCCTCTATGTACACAAATATAGCTGCTATAATACTGCCTTTATGTACAAGAATATAACTACTAAAACCCTGCCTTCTATGTACAAGAATATAACTGCTATTATACTGTCACCTATGTATAAGTATATAACTACTATATTACTGCTCTCTATGCACAAGAATATAAATACTATAATACTGCCTTCTGCGTATAACCATATAACTACTATAATTCTGCCTCTATGTACAAGAATATAACTACTATAATACCTCCTCTATATACAATATATATATATATATATATATATATATATAGTATAAGTACTATAATACTGCTCCTATGTATAAAAATATAACTATTATAATACTGCCTCCTATCTACAATAATATAACTACTATAATACTGTCTACTATGTACAAGAATATAACTACTATAATACTGTGTACAATAATGCAACTACAATAACACTACCTGTGTCGTGACATGTAAACCAGGAGTCTGGCATGACAGGAATTTCTGGCTGTATAGCAGCTGTCAGTTGTGTTGCGGTCTGGCACTACGATTCTGATTTTACAGGTGATATTTAGCTTTGATTCTCCTGGAGAACATGAAGCATCAGTTTCACAAAATAACCTTCTTACTTTATTTATGAGAATTATTTTATATGCGGTGACAGGTTTCTCCATAAACAGGAAATTACCAAATGCCCAGCACCCCTCCTTTCATCTCGATTATAGTCGTGTCTCTAATTCCCAATATTCCCTACACTCAGTATAATGTATACTGTAAGGAGAATTTGTTCAGGGCAGCCTGACTGTACCCCGACGTCTAATCAGGGGAAGACAGGGATTAGGCAGATTCCCATTTGCTTCTTATCACAGGGTCTAAAGATGTGCCAGAGTACTGGATGACAAATCTGACATCCCTTTAAGGGTGGGTTCACATCTGCGTTCTCCATTATGGCTTTCCGTTATAAAATGGTTCTAATGGAATATAACGGAATCCATAAGACTGCGCCAAATACTTAACGGCGCAAGATTTTCTTAGTAGACACGGGCGACGGGAGGAGAGCAGCGCTGCCCTGGCCCTGTCAATCAAGAAGGGCGTGAAAAGAGGTGGGCAAATGGAGCCTTTATTGTTTTTCTCAATAAAGGCTTTAGGCACAGAGATGGCACTAATATAGTTATGTTCAGCTGACATTAGCACATCGCTAATGTCAGCCAGCTTAAAGGGAACCTGTCACCGGGATTTTGTGTACAGAACTGAGGACATGGTTGCTAGATGGCCGCTAGCACATCTGCAATACCCAGTCCCCATAGCTCTGTGTGCTTTTATTGTGTAAAAAAACACGATTTGATACATATGCAAATTAACCTGAGATGAGTCCTGTCCCTGACTCATCTCACGTACAGGACTCATCTCAGGTTAATTTGCATATGTATCAAATCGGTTTTTTGACACAATAAAAGCACACAGAGCTATGGGGACTGGTTATTGCGGATGTGCTAGCGGCCATCTAGCAACCCATGTCCTCGGCTCTATACACAAAATCCCAGTGACAGGTTCCCCCCATTTTTCAGGTGACAGAAACCCTTTAAAGCATTTGCAATAGTACATTTTTCCCACTGTTTGCCTAAAGCTTCCACTAGGTGGCACTCACTGCTTACGAATGTTTGCAGCTTCCACAGACCTATAAATTCATGTGCCTTTAGCTCCCTCTATTGGTGGTTGCAGTTATTCAGGATTTCAACTCTGTGGCCAGCAGCAGGTGATATTGATCTTGGAAGGGGGTGGGGCTCATCCTGAGTTGAAAATGAAGGGGATAAACAATGTATTATATCATCCCAGTCCCTGCAGATTACTGCTGAGCTGCAGTCTCTGGTAACTCCTGGAGAGTAGATTATTGACTTATTGGAGGACCCTTCCCCATTTCTGTGTCTTGGGATCTGTGGTCATTAGACAGAGCAGGGCCCCAGCTCAGCATCTTATGTGACTTCCCAGATGATATCGCAGTTTATATCAGAGATATGTGGTCACCGTGAATCAGCATCTTAGCGGGATTGTAGCTATAGGGGGTGCAGAGGTTGCAGTCACACCGGATGTGATGGTGGGTGGAGGCCCTATTAATGTTCTTGCAGTGGGGCACAGAAGCTTTTGGTTACTCCTCTGGCACCAAAAGGTTGAGCACAGCTCCACACTGGGAGGCCTACAGCAATGTCCCATTTTAATAACTTGCCATATCTTCAATTCAGTCAATTCTTATTTATATCTGTTTCTGGGAAAGCTGGTTGACAAGCAACATGGCTGCCACTATAGCTCCCACCAGGCTTAAAGGGGTTGTCTCATCTCAGACAATTGGGGCATATCGTTAGGATATGCCCCCAATGTCTTATAGGTGTGGGTCCCACCAGCTCTCGGCTATTTTCGGTGGCCCCATAGAAATTAATGGAGGGTGGTTGCGCATGCTCAGTGCATCCTACACCACTTTCGGTGGGTCTTTTCTCAATATAGGTGGTGCAGGTATCAGACAATGGGGGCATATCCTAGCGATATGCCCCCATTGTCTGAGATGAGACAACCCCTTTAAACACTAATTTTTCCCATATTGGATGCCGCAGGTAGGTAATCTGTCACTATCTAACCAGATCTGTTTGTGATTTCAGAGCCTGGGAAAGCTGGGTGACAATCCTTGTGGACACAGTAGCGATACTAGTTGTCACTTCCCAAAAACAAAGTTAAAGTTAAAAGTTGGTAACTTTGAGATCTGTCTCAGGAACCCTCTCTCCCATACTGCCAAGACCTAAATGGTCACTGCAGATGAGCTACATGAAACCAGTACTATCAATGTAATATTACTAGAATTACCAGCAGTTGCCACCAGAGGGCAGCAACAGTTTGCATAGAGCAGCAGAATGTGTTCAAAGAAGAGGAGGAGGTACAGTGGGGCAAAAAAGTATTTAGTCAGCCACCAATTGTGCAAATTCTCCCATGAGAGACGCCTTTAATTTTCATCATAGGTATACCTCAACTATGAGAGACATAATGAGAAAAAAAAAATCCAGAAAATCACATTGTCAGATTTTTTTAAAGAATTTATTTGCAAATTATGGTGAAAAATAAGTATTTGGTCAATAACAAAAGTTCATCTCAATACTTTGTTATATACTGTTTGTTGGCAATGACAGAGGTCAAACTTTTTCTGTAAGTCTTCACAAGGTTTTCACACACTGTTGCTGGTATTTTGGCCCATTCCTCCATGTAAATCTCCTCTAGAGCAGTGATGTTTTGGGGCTGTCGCTTGGCAACATAGACTTACAACTCCCTCAAAAGGTTTTCTATGGGGTTGAGATCTGGAGACTGGCTAGGCCACTCCAGGACCTTGAAATACTTCTTACGAAGCCACTCCTTCATTGCCCGGGCGATGTGTTTGGGATCATTGTCATGCTGAAAGACCCAGCCACGTTTCATCTTCAATGCCCTTCTTCTTCAAGGAGGTTTTCATTCAAAATCTCACGATACATGACTCCATTCATTCTTTCCTTTACACGGATCAGTCGTCCTGGTCCCTTTGCAGAAATACAGCCCCAAAGCATGATGTTTCCACCCCCATGCTTCACAGTAGGTATGGTGTTCTTTGGATGCAACTCAACATTCTTTCTCCTCCAAACACGACGAGTTGAGTTTTTACCAAAAAGTTCTACTTTAGTTTCATCTGACCATGTGACATTCTCCCAATCCTCTTCTGGATCATCCAAATGCTCTCTAGCGAACTTCAGACGGGCCCGGAAATGTACTGGCTTAAGCAGGTGGACACGTCTGGCACTGCAGGATTTGAGTCCCTGGCAGCGTAGTGTGTTACTGATGGTAGCCTTTATTACTTTGGACATAGGTCCCAGCTCTCTGCAGGTCATTCACTAGGTCCCCCTGTGTGGTTCTGGGATTTTTACTCACTGTTCTTGTGATAATTTTGACCCCACAGGGTGAGATCTTGCGTGGAGCCCCAGATTGAGGGAGATCATCAGTGGTCTTGTATGTCTTCCATTTTCTAGAAATTGCTCCCACAGTTGATTTCTTCACACCAAGCTGCTTGCCTATTACAGATTCAGTCTTCCCAGCCTGGTGCAGGTCTACAATTTTGTTTCTGGTGTCTTTCAACAGCTCTTTGGTCTTGGCCATAGTGGAGTTTGGAGTGTGACTGTTTGAGGTTGAGGACAGGAGTCTTTTATACTGATAACAGGTTCAAATAGGTGCCATTAACACAGGTAATGAGTGGAGGACAGAGGAGGCTTTTAAAGAAGAAGTTACAGGGCTGTGCGAGCCAGAAATATTACTTGTTTGTAGGTGACCAAATACTTATTTTACCGAGGAATTTACCAATTACCGTATTTTTCGCCGTATAAGACGCACCGGCGTATAAGACGCACCTAGGTTTTTGGGGAGGAAAATAAGAAAAAAAATATTTTGAACCAAAAGGTGCGCTTTTGAACTAATTGTGGTCTGTGGGTGACGCACTTTTATGGAGGATCTGTGGATGACACACTGTTATGGGGGATCTGTTGTTATGGGGGATCTGTGGGTGACGCACTGTTCTGGGGGATCTGTGGGTGACGCACTGTTCTGGGGGATCTGTGGGTGACGCACTGTTCTGGGGGATCTGTGGGTGACGCACTGTTATGGGGGATCTGTGAGTGACGCACTGTTATGGGGGATCTGTGGGTGACACTTATGGGGGATCCTCTCTGGATGGCACTGTTATGAGGATCTGTGTATGACAGTTATGGGGGGGATCTGTGGATGACACATATATAGCATCTTATGCTATGTGTCATCCACAGATCCCCTCCATAAGTGTGGGGGTCGCATTTGCTTTTATAATGGGGGTGGGGGTCGCATCTGCATTTATAATGACAGCGGGGCCCGTGCAGTGACTGTATTCTACTACACGGGCCCCGCTTACTGTATAATCATATCCCTAATAGTTAATTGTTGTGTGCATGTAAAAGCATAATGAGCAATAATGATGAGCGCTGTCTATTACTTACAATTAGAAGCGCTCGCCATTCGGAGCAGAGAGGAGGAAGGAGGCAGGCCGGGAGGACGGGCGCTGGCAGTGTGAGTCATCCGTCATGCGCCCACGCCGCCTGCTTCATTCATAAAGTGGGCGGCGCAGGCGCGTGACGTATGACTCACGTTGCCAGCGCCCGTCCACCCGGCCTGCCTCCTCCCTCCTCTCTGCTCCGAACGGCGAGCGCTTCTAATTGTAAGTAATAGACAGCGCTCATCATTATCGCTCATTATGCTTTTACATGCATACAACAATTAACTATTAGGGATATGATTATACAGTAAGCGGGGCCCGTGTAGTAGAATACAGTCACTGCACGGGCCCCGCTGTCATTATAAATGCAGATGCCGCCCCCAGCCCCTCCTCCCTCACAGCCGATACACCCGCCGCACGGCATCGCGGCGGGTGTATCATTGAAAACTAGGCAAAATCGGCTACATTCGCCGTATAAGACGCACTGCTATTTCCCCCCCACTTTTGGGGGGGGGGGGGGGAGTGCGTCTTATACGGTGAAAATACGGTGATTCATTAGAAATCCTACTATGTGATTTCCTGTATTCTTTCCCCCCATTCTTTCTCTCATAGTTGAGGTATACCTATGATGAAAATTACAGGCCTGTCTCATCTTTGTAAGTGGGAGAACTTGCACAATTGGTGGCTGACTAAATACTTATTTGCCCCACTGTAAGTGGGTAATGTAATGTATATTTTATTTAGTCAAAATGGTACACCCGCTTGGCACTATTTGAGGTTAGTATGGCGCTTGTGTGCACCTTTTGGCTCTGTGGGCATAATATATTGTAAAATAAGTATGGCCTCCTGTGGGAATTGTATGATCAGTATGGTACGGTTTGCTTCTGTGGGCATAATATGCATTGTATTATGCTGTGAGTGCAGTATGGTGATCTGTGGGCACTGTCTGGATTTGTAGGCACAATATAGCACTATGGGAATTGTTTGGCTCTATGCGGGCACCATCGTTTCCCACTGTAGGGACCTTTTAGGATCATATATTATAGGCTTTAAATTATCATCTTTCTGCCAGGGATTTGTGTACATTTTGCAGATTTTTCTGCGTGCGACTTTGAAATCCAAGGCACCTAAAAAAAAAAACAATGAGCATATCAATTCTTGTAGTGGTTTCTATTAAATTATACTGAATGGGGCTAAATCAGAGTATGGATCCAAGTCATACACAGTTGCTAATCTGCAGCGGAAATTTGAAAGTAGGGCTCCGATTTCTGCCACAGATTCCACTGCAAATACATGTTGGATTTTTTTCCCACGTGTATTGCCACCGTGTGATCATACCATTAAGATGGAATTTTCAAATTAATCATATTAAATGTTAATACTTAAAAAATTACAGGATGAGCCTGTCACATGATTCTCTCCGCCTGACACCATGACACGGCTGTTCCCTTTTACCCTCCTCACCATCCTCTTGTGTCACAGCTGTCACATGATTGGTGACTACAAGCGTGATAAACCACCAAGCGATGAGGGTATGTTTACTGTAGAGGAAACGTACATACTGAAATCTTCCTACTTCATTTTTATGGACTGCATGGGGCCCAGTAGTCACACATTAGGAATATGGTTGGTGCTGCTTTGTGTTTTTGGACTGTAGCATCCATCCATCTCATATCCATTTTCCACCTATTAATATAAAAAGGAAAGGCATCCTAACAGCTTCCTTAGTGCTCTCTGGATGTAGGTTGCTTGCCCTCTTTACAAATGCCTAAATCTCAAATGTTGAGGATCAAATGTGACCCCCAAGAATAATAAAGGGGTTACATTCATTCATTATTGGAGGTCGCTTGCCAGGAACCTTCAGTGTCCTCTTATCTTAAAGTGGATGGGGGTTCAGTGTTGATTGTCTATCCTCAGGTCATGTACAGGTCCTTCTCAAAAAATTAGCATATTGTGATAAAGTTCATTATTTTCTGTAATGTACTGATAAACATTAGACTTTCATATATTTTAGATTCATTACACACCAACTGAAGTAGTTCAAGCCTTTTATTGTTTTAATATTGATGATTTTGGCATACAGCTCATGAAAACCCCAAATTCCTATCTCAAAAAATTAGCATATCATGAAAAGGTTCTCTAAACGAGCTATTAACCTAATCATCTGAATCAACTAATTAACTCTAAACACCTGCAAAAGATTCCTGAGGCTTTTAAAAACTCCCAGCCTAGTTCATTACTCAAAACCGCAATCATGGGTAAGACTGCCGACCTGACTGCTGTCCAGAAGGCCATCATTGACACCTCAAGCAAGAGGGTAAGACACAGAAAGACATGTCTGAAGGAATAGGCTGTTCCCAGAGTGCTGTATCAAGGCCCCTCAGTGGGAAGTCTGTGGGAAGGAAAAAGTGTGGCAGAAAACGCTGCACAACGAGAAGAGGTGACCGGACCCTGAGGAAGATTGTGGAAAAGGACTGATTCCAGACCTTGGGGGACCTGAGGAAGCAGTGGACTGAGTCTGGAGTAGAAACATCCAGAGCCACCGTGTACAGGCGTGTGCAGGAAATGGGCTACAGGTGCCGCATTCCCCAGGTCAAGCCACTTTTAAACCAGAAACAGCGGCAGAAGCGCCTGACCTGGGCTACAGAGAAGCAGCACTGGACTGTTGCTCAGTGGTCCAAAGTACTTTTTTCGGATGAAAGCAAATTTTGCATGTCATTCGGAAATCAAGGTGCCAGAGTCTGGAGGAAGACTGGGGAGAGGGAAATGCCAAAATGCCTGAAGTCCAGTGTCAAGTACCCACAGTCAGTGATGGTCTGGGGTGCCATGTCAGCTGCTGGTGTTGGTCCACTGTGTTTTATCAAGGGCAGGGTCAATGCAGCTAGCTATCAGGAGATTTTGGAGCACTTCATGCTTCCATCTGCTGAAAAGCTTTATGGAGATGAAGATTTCATTTTTCAGCACGACCTGGCACCTGCTCACAGTGCCAAAACCACTGGTAAATGGTTTACTGACCATGGTATTACTGTGCTCGATTGGCCTGCCAACTCTCCTGACCTGAACCCCATAGAGAATCTGTGGGATATTGGGAAGAGAAAGTTGAGAGACGCAAGACACAACACTCTGGATGAGCTTAAGGCCGCTATCGAAGCATCCTGGGCCTCCATAACACCTCAGCAGTGCCACAGGCTGATTGCCTCCATGCCACGCCGCATTGAAGCAGTCATTTCTGCAAAAGGATTCCCGACCAAGTATTGAGTGCATAACTGAACATAATTATTTGAAGGTTGACTTTTTTTGTATTAAAAACACTTTTCTTATATTGGTCGGATGAAATATGCTTAGATAGGAAATTTGGGTTTTCATGAGCTGTATGCCAAAATCATCAATATTAAAACAATAAAAGGCTTGAACTACTTCAGTTGGTGTGTAATGAATCTAAAATATATGAAAGTCTAATGTTTATCAGTACATTACAGAAAATAATGAACTTTATCACAATATGCTAATTTTTTGAGAAGGACCTGTATATCTGACTGGTGAGTGTCCGACTCCCGGCATCCCCTCGATCAGCTGTTTGAAGAGGCCGCTGTGCTCGAGTGAGGCTGTAGCATCTTCAAACAGCTGATCGATGGTGGTCTCGGGAGTTGGATCCTCACCAATCAGATATTACTGACCTATCCTAAAGCTAGGTCATCAATATTAAACGCCTGGAAAATCCCTTTAAATGCTGCTTGGGTGCTTATAATGTGGGGTATGTTCTCACAAGGAGTTTCATTACATAATTTGTACGAGAAGGCATCCCACCAATCATCTGAGACACATCCAGAGTCTACAAGGATATTTTCCAACACCCCAGATTTTTGTGCCACTGTTAAAACCACCCTATTTTAGATACACTCTGGTGTTCCAGATCAATGTACCCCCCCCCCCCAGGGGTTAATATCCACGCGTGGCTGAGAGACTGAACACTGACACAGAAGTTGGTCAAAGCAATCTCTAACTTTAATTACATGGGGGTAAGCGTATATACATCTTCAGAAGAGGGCAGTCCTCACTGAGGCTAAAACATTGTTTCATTGGTCAAAAAGGAAGAAGAGATAAGAGAGAGGAGATAGCACCCTGGCTTCTGCGCACTGGGTCCTACTTTGGAATGTGAACTAATGTAAACATCTGGTTACCATCGCCATTTTGTAATGGAGTTTATTCTAACAAGAATACTGCCTACGTCATATGTGACACTTCAAAGAGGTGCTTCTCTATAGGCAGTGAATAATATATACATATCATCAAGCCATATGATTGGCTTACGCATTCCACCACACTCTGGGACACCTGTAGAAAGATGAGAAATCAGACACTTCCCACAGCACAGCTCTTTGCCCCCTCTGGGGGTGGGTGGGCACTTAGAAAAAGTTAACTCATTACAATCCTAGATATACAAAATATAGAATAAAATTCACACATCTTTAACACCACCGTCTTGCATAATGGGCCTCAAAAGTGGCAGGGCTTATGTAAATGCTCTCCAAAGTTGGCACTTCTAAAGGTGTGGTCACATGTGGATGATAAATGTAGAGAAAGTATTAAGGACAGATACGACTTCTCATCTTTTGAATCCACTTCTGGCTTTGGTTTCAAATACTGCAGAAAAAAACCCCAACATGTGGCCGTAACCTGAGCATATCAGGGACAAGGCAACAATGCAACCCGAGGATCATTAGGGCCTAAATTCTAATAAATTAGATGGGAAATTAGAGTACTACTTTATGCTAGCAAGTGGCAGGGGTGTCATAGGTTGCATCCCCACCAATCAGGCATCATACAACTGCACGGATGCCATACGACAGGTGGAGCTGTAAGGGTGGTGGCTATGTTAGTTGTCACCCTGTTTTCCTAGAAATGTAGTTGAGCAATATTGTTAAGAATGTATAAAAGAAAAGGACAACTGAAGGACATGGATTTAGTGGGCTTCTCAGTAGGATATGTCAACAATGTCGAAGTGTCCTTTCACACAACCATATGGCCGCCGTGATTATGTTGCGGACCGCAAATAGGAGGTCACAAAACATGGGCACTGGCTGTGTGAACTTCATATTGTGGTGCAGACCCATTGACTTGAGGAGTCTGTGATCTGCAAGATATGGCAAAAAATAGAAAATGTCCCATCTTTTGTAGTGCAGAGACACGGACCTGGAAGCCCATAGAAGGGCTTCCGAGTGTTTCCGTAGCTTCTAATCCGTGCCTCCGCACTGCAAAAGTCAGGACATGGATCTTTTGCCGTATCTTGAGGATCGTGGACCCATTCAAGTCAATGGGTCTGCACCGCAATATAAAGTTCACACGGCCGGTGCCCATGTTTTGCGACCCACTATTTGCGGTCCGCAACACGGGCACAGCTGCCATATGTTCGTGTGAATAGGCACTTCAACAACGATGACATATCATCCTGAGAATCCCACTTAATCCATGTCCTTGAGTTGTCCTCTTTTGGTACATTCTTAGCAATATTGCTCAACTACATTTCTAGGAAAACAGAGTGACAACCAACATAGCCGCCACCATTACAGCTCCACCTCAGGTTGCCCCCCGGACTGGCATCAGCACCAGGCAAACCTAAAAAGATCACAGAACCATTGGGTTTATTGGGTGCAAGATGATCTAGCAAAACGTTATACTTATCAGGAAGAGGTTGGGTAGACAGGGAACCCATATACCACGTTCTCACCAAAGGGCCCAATGGATTTTAGGAATGCCAGGTGACAGAGCCATAAGCAACTTAATAAGAATCTGCATGCAGGGGTGTAACCATGGGACCCCATAACAAAACTTAGAACAGGTCACCATTCCACCACAACCACTTTCAGCAACATTTGCAGAAAAGCTTATGATTGGTCTCCGTAATTCACAGGGCTAAGGCGCACATTGATATTATAGTACAGAGATAATGCACATAGTGATGTCACAGTACAGTGATGTTACAACACTGCAATTATGCAAACAGTGACGTCACATGCAAGTAAAATGCACATATGATATCACAGTGCAGGAATAATCTAGTGATGTCATAGCACAAAAAAACTTATAAAAGTATAATGATGCACAGAAGGAATGCAAACAGTAAGTAACCATAGTAAAGTTTATAATGGGTCATATTCAATTTTCCATGGTATCATTAAAATTAGGGATCGACCGACATTGATTTTTTTTTAGGGCCGATACCGATAATTTGTGAACTTTCAGGCCGATAGCCGATAATTTATACCGATATTCTGGGAATTTTCATTTTTGAAAAAAAAAAAAAATCCTACACAAATCTGCTGAAAATTAATGTTTATTGTTAATGTGTAGTTTTTTTTTTTTTGTAAATCTTTCTTTTTAATTTATACTTAATATTTTGGTGTTTTATTTTTATTTTTTTTACTTTTTATTTTTTACTAACTTTTAGTCCCCTTAGGCACTGCGCCACCAATGAAGATAAATCTCTCATTTATTCATATACAGGAGGCGGGAGCTGGCTGCAGTATCACATCGCCGGCTCCCGACCTCTAAGAGCGGTAGCTGCGATCTGCGCTAGTTAACCCCTCTGGT
Organism: Bufo gargarizans; assembly: GCF_014858855.1. Classification (NCBI taxonomy): domain Eukaryota; kingdom Metazoa; phylum Chordata; class Amphibia; order Anura; family Bufonidae; genus Bufo; species Bufo gargarizans. The sequence continues at coordinate 474,505,174 of NC_058081.1, read as the reverse complement.
GCCGCGGAGCGCAGCTATTGCTCATAGAGGTCGGGAGCCGGCTATGTGATTCTGCGGCCAGCTCCCGCCTCCTGTATATGAATAAATTAGAGATTTCTCTTCACTGGTGGCGCAGTGGCCACAGACCCTCCCCTTCTCTTGTCCCCTGTCCTTTCATTGGCGGCAGCGGCAGCAGCAGCACAGGGGGAGGAGACACTGCTTCCTTCTCCCCTGTGCTGCTAAGGGGAACACGGAGAGCGCTGACAGCAGCGCGATCTGTGTTCCCCATACGCTATCGGAATATCGGCAAAATAGATGCCGATACCGATAGCGGTCAAAATCCTGAATATCGGCCGATAATATCGGTAAAACCGATAATTGGTCGATCCCTAATTAAAATGTATGGGGCCCCCTTAGTTGTTGGTAGTTATGCCTGTGCATACATAGCCAAAAAACACATTTAGTTACATAAATGTTGGCTGAAAATAATAAATATACATTCCTTGTGGTGCACACTGTGTGATCAGAGCTTCACGTGTGCATTGGATTTATTGACCGCAGATTACGTGTTTCCATTACATGACCCCATTAATGTGTAAGTAGGTCATGAACACCTAGGATGGACAATTATCCAGCAAGAAGAACCATGCGGAGATGAGAAGTTACAGCGGAACCATTAATGAATATTGACATCTGATGTAAATATATGCTTCCAATATGGGCTGCTCAACACAGATGCGACCCCAAAGAAAGATCTGTACCACCCCCTCCCCCATCACGTGGCATTTAAAGTAGTGCTGTCTTCTTATGTGGTAGGGGAGCCCTTACAGGGGTTCTATAGTCTGCATTCACCACTTATGTATGGGACATCTGTGGTGGTGGCGGGAATTATATGAAAAGGGTGCTATGCCCTGATGGCATATTGCAGGTTGTGCCCAAGATTGCTGACTACTCTTACCCAAACCTTGGATCCAGGGAATGCCGCTTAGGCATTGATGAGCTGCACCTGCCTCCTGTCTGCGATGTCCTCTCAGAGTGTGGTCCCATTAGCACAGTCCACCGTTCTCAGAGTCCACTTTCAATTTAATTTAGAAACAAGGAGCACAGTTCAACTTGGCAGTAACTTTTATATTTAGGTCGTAGGGGAACCAGTGCTAGTACAATGCTGAACTTGTTTGGGTTAAACAATGCTCTGGAAAAATACTCCAACCCTGGCTCCCTTGCAGTAGTATTTCACAAGCCTCGTGGCTCTCTCTCAATCTTGGGATGATTGCTTGGAGGGCTCCTAGCTCCAGGTCTCACCACTAGCTCACTATCCTCACAAAGGAGCAACCGGCTCATCTCCTCAGGCTTTAGTCACTCTCTTTGGCCTCTCACAGCCCACTGTATACCTATCAACTCCTGAACTCCACAAACCCACTGGGACCGTCCAATTATGGGCAACGCTTACATAATCCCTACCCATTTTCGGTCTACGATAGTCTCTACAAATTCAGAGATGTTGGCAACTATGTCTGTTGGTGTGCTCCTCCTGGCTTTCTTGCAGGTCTCATTCTAAGGGTCCATTCACACGTCCTGTTTTTTTTCATCCTGAAAAACGGTCCGTTTTTTGCGGATCCGTTGTTCCTGAAAATGTTTCCGTATGTCATCCGTTTTTTGCGGATCCGCAAAAAACGGGAACATGTATACATTTCAATAATCAAATAAAGTTGTTTGGATTTCTTTGGAAAAAAATTTAAAAAAAAAAAAAAAAAAAAAAAAAAAAAAATTTGTTATGTGTTTCCAGGAACGGAATCCGCAAAAAACGGATGACATACGGAATGACATCCGAATGTCATGCGTTTTTTGCGGATCCATTGACTTTGTATTGTACCAGGATCCGATTTCTCAGGACAAGAATAGGACATGTTTTATATTTAAACGGACATGCGGAACGGAACAAAACAAATTTTTTCCAGGACCCATTGAAAATGAATGGGTCCAGATCTGGTCCTGATCTGTTCCTGAAAAAACGGAACAGATCAGGAAAGAAAAAACGGACGTGTGAATGGACCCTTAGGCCACTTTCACATGGTCAGTATTTTTCATCGGTATTTGTAAGCCAAGACCAAGACTGGAACCTACAGTGAAAAAGTATCATAGAAAGATTTGCACCTCTTCCATGGTCTGGACCCAATACTGATCATATGCCAGAGGCATAAAAAAATCTCAGGGCAAAATATAGTATAAGGGCTCATGCCCACTAGCGTAGGCGCTCAGTGCCCGTGCTGCGGACTGAAAATAGCGGTCCACAATGCACGGGCACTGACTGTGGAGCAGCCTCATTCGGATTGCGGACCCTTCACTTGAATGGGGTCCGTGATCTGCATCCGATGGTCCGCACTGCAAAAAAGTAGTGCATGCACTATTTTTTTGTGGTGCAGAGGCACGGCCAGAAACACCACGGAAGCACTCCGTAGTGCTTCTGTGGGGTTCCGATCCGTGCTTCAGAACCGCATCTCTGGATTTGCGGATCCATTGAAGTGAATGGGTCCGCATCCGTGATGCGGGATGCACACGGCCGGTGCCCTGTGTATTGTGGATCCGCCATATGCGGGGCAACGGCTGTGGGAACCTGCCGGCGTCTCTTTCTCCTATGCTGTAGCGCTGGCCAATCGCAGCGCTCAGCTCATAGCCTGGCTATGAGATGAGCGCTGCGATTGGCCAGCGCTACAGCATAGGAGAAAGAGACCGTGGCAGGTTCCCCTGGGTGGAGCCTAAGTAGGAACATACCGGAGGCTATAACCGGAGAACGGAGCGGCGCCCGGGGATAACAGTAAGTGCAGGGGGATCCCCGGGCGCCGCTCTACACGTCGGTATAGTCAGTTTAAATACTTTTTCCTGGTGGAAGGTCCTCTTTAAGGCCAGATCCGGATCAATGCCTTTCAATGGGCATTCATTCCGGATCCGGCCTTGCGGCAAGTCTTCAGGATTTTTGGCCGGAGCAAAAAGCGCAGCATGCTGTTGTATTTTCTCCCGCTTTTCTCTTCCGGAACTGAAGACATCCTGATGCATCCTGAACGGATTTCACTCCATTCAGAATGCATTAGGATAAAACTGATCAGGATTCTTCCGGCATAGAGCCCCGACGACGGAACTCTATGCCGGAAGAAAAGAACGCAGGTGTGAAAGAGCCCTAAGTGATTGCTGAGAACCAGCATCATAATCATTACAGACTTGGCCTGGAAAAGAGTCACGGCCACCTGAGAAGAGTCATGGTTATTCATGAATTCCTGCTCTCTCTGCCCACCTGCTGATGACTGACAGTCTTCTACCTAGTTTTCTCCCCTTCTTCCTAGGAGAGAACTGCCAATCATCAGCAGATGGGCGAGAGAGCAGGAGATTATGAATAACCAGGCCTCTTCTCAGGTAGATTTGACTCTTGTCAAGGCCCGGCCTGCAATGATTATGATGCTGGTTCTCGGCAACCACTTACTTTTAGCTCATGAGCGACACACCGCTGAAATCAGCATTTCTGTCACAAATTTATGCTGCCCTCAGTGACGTCAGTATAACATTGATGACAGGTTCCCTTTAATAAATATGACGCTCATTCTGAACAGCATATTTCTCAATGTATTTACACAAGACAACCGACAAAAATACATTGATCCGTCTCCCCCCATACTGCTCTAAATCACTGCTTCTTTTCACAATATATAGTACAAAACTGGATGTCTACAACATCCACTAGGGCAGTGATGGTGAACCTTTTAGAGATCGAGTGCCCAAACTACAACCCAAAACCCACTTATTTATCACAAAGTGCCAACACGGCAATTTAACTTAAATACTACAGTCCAATATAGTATATCTTCCATGTACTTTATCATTTATTATAATAGCCTGCCTACATTCAATGTGTCACCTGTGCCGTTCACAGTGCGCCCTGCACTGATGAATGGCAGGAAAAATCGAAGGCATTTTGGTACACCATTGGCTTTTTCCAGAGTGCGGGTGCCCACAGAGAGGGCTCTGAGTGCCGCCTCTGGCACCCGTGCCATAGGTTTGCCACCACTGCACTAGGGGGTGCTAAGTGCATACAGTTACTGTAATAATCTCTTTGCACCAAGCTCCCCCTAGTGGCAGCTTCATGAAAATACTTTCCTTTCATGCTGCAAAGAGAGGCAGTTCAGTGCCAGCCTTCTCTTGACCCTGGGCCCTGTAGCAGTCAGGCGGTGTGCCTCCAATGAAGGTAAGCCACCGCCAAATACTGACCTTACTGTCACACATAAGCTTACTGCACAAATACTTTACAAAGCCACCAAACAACCACAGTTATATGGACACACCTCAAACCCTATCTACAGATGCTGCATTGTCCACTATTAAGACAGCCCAGGGCACAACATAATGGCCCCTTCTGACTGGCACTGCTCTTCCTTGGTCAACAACAAATAGGAATGGAGGCACAACTAAAGCAGTGGTGTGCCAGCTTCTACTGCAGTGCTGCAAAGGGTGTCCAGACTCGGTGGGTACATGGCAGCAACACTACACTACAGTATTAAAGGGCTTGTCCCATGAAAAATAATCTACATTTTTCAAACCAGCTCCGGGATCTGAATACTTTTGTATTGCATGTAATAAAAAATTTAGCATAGCCACTGAGTTATATAATGAAATCTATCTCTATAGCGCCACCTGCTGTTTGTCCTTTTTCTAAATTCTCTGTCCAGCTTACTGAGGTTTATCTACATGTTCAGTTCCATTCTTCAACTGCCACCGACTGCAGCAGAAAGGACACACCCCTTTAGAAAGTGCACGCCCTCTAAGCTGCCAGCTTGAAATAAATGTAGCAGAGCAATTGCAGCAATTAATGTGGAGATATCTGGATCAGAGATAGTCATGTAATATGTGATGTCTGATCTTAATTTTTTACAGAATCACATTAAAGGGGTTTTCTGAGTATTTAATATCCTCTGGATAGGCCATCAATATATGATTGGTGGCGTTTCAGCTTTGCCTAGGCCAAGTGATGACACATACATGTGTCACATGGCCTAGGTGCAGCTCAGCCCCATAGAAGTAAATGAGGTTCACCGCGATACCAAACACAGCTGCTTGGTAAGCTGCGAGAAGAGCGAGGCGCTCACAGGAGCACTGGGGCCTTATCAAACAGCTGATAGGCGGGGGTCCTGGGTGTCAGACCCCCACCGATCAGATACCGATGACTTGTCGTGAGGATAAGTCATAAGTTGGAAAACCCTACTACATAGTGATACACAGTGATTCACACCGCAACATATAACACCAAGGCACCCTGCAGATGAACGTGTGCACCCCCGTGGTCGTGCTGCGGGCCGCAATGCACGAACACAGTCCGTGGGGCAGCCACAGCGGATTGCGGACCCATTCACTTTAATGGGTCCGCTTTTCGGCCGTTCCGGAAAAAGATAGGACATGTTCTATCTTTTTGTGGAACTGAAGTACGGGACGAAACCCCACGGAAACACTCCGTAGTGCTTCCGTAGGGTTCCGTTCCGTACTTCCGTTCCGCACCATTCCGCATCTCCGGATTTGCAGACCCATTCAAGTGAATGGGTCCGCATCTGGGATGCGGAATGCCCACGGAACGGCACCCGTGTTTTGCGGATCCGCAAATACGGTCCACAATACGGCAACGGGAAGCACACGTTCGTGTGCAGGGGGCCTAAGGCCTCTTTCACTCAGGCATCCCGGATTTGTCCCGGAAGAGTCGCGTGTTGAGTTACGGGAAACCTGCGGCGAGTGCGCACACAATTTCAGTCAGTTTTGACTGCGTGCGTGGTTCAGTTTTTTCAGTGCGAGTGCAATGCATTTTGCATGCTCGTGATAAAAAAACTGAATGTGGTACCAAGACCCGAACCCGGACTTCTTCACTGAAGTTCGGGGTTTGGGTTAGGTCTTCTGTTCATTTTATTATTTTCCCTTATAGCATTGTTATAAGGGAAAATAATAGCATTCTTAATACAGAATGCTTACTAAAATGTGCCTTGAGGGGTTAAAAAAATAAATAAAAATTAACTCACCTCATCCACTTGATCGCGCAGCCGGCATTGTCTTCTTTCAAGACCTTTGATGACGTCACCGCGTTCACCACGTGGTGAGCGATATTACATCATCAAAGGTCCTTTTGCCCCCCATAATGTGCCAGTATAAAATGCCCCTATATAGTGCCCCCATAATGTGCCAGTACAAAATGCCCCTATATAGTGTCCCCAGTAGATGCCCCCATAATGTGCCAGTATAAAATGCCCGTATATAGTGCCCCCATAATGTGCCAGTACAAAATGCCCCTATATAGTGTCCCCAGTAGATGCCCCCCATAATGTCCCCCATAAAGTGCCAGTACAAATGCCCCGGATTGACATGATTACTGAATCATGGGAAATCCCGATATTGGCAGAGATACAATGGCAGATGGGATGCAGTCAAGGGGCCGCACCCAGGATGAGGTATTCAGCTCACACACAGTCCTGCCCACCTTGAGGGTGAACTTGTCTGCAGCGCACATGCCACATTCCCCACCTGACCTCAGCCACATAACACACAAAAAGTCCCTTTAAACCACAGCATCAGCTGATTGGCTGTAGAGATCCTATGCAATCATCTTTCCGAGCAATGATTGGATGAGACGCTCCGCTCCGCCCCCTGTCAATCTTCTCCGGCTTCTCATTGGTTATTCATTCCCATATCCGCGCCTCTAGCGGTCCTCACTTTGAGAGTTGATTGGATAACCCTCTTAACGCCCCGCCTTCTGTGAAGCTGAACTGGTCGCTGATTGGCTATCGCTCCAGCGTGTTGCAGGAAGCTCCCGGCTGATCCGCTATGGGAGACGGAAGTGTCGCCTGACTGGGGGTCTCTGTCACTGGCAGGGTGTCACTGAACGAGGGGCTGAGTGCGATGAGAGTAGCGGCGGCGGCTCCGGATGGATGATGGCCGCAGTTAAGAGCCACAGTCGGGCTGGGAAGAGAGAAGAGGAGAACGGGGGTCTGGACCGCTCCCTCCAGCAAATGATCTCAGCCATAGTGGACGAAAGGAACCGCCTCAATATTCGCCAGGAAATCAGCGGCCTGGGTGAGTGGATGCTGTACTGGGGGGGAGCAGTCTGGATTCGGGGGGTCAGTATGGGAATGTCCAGTAATGGAGGCCATTGTGGTGGGCTAGGTGACCATAGAACTGACCATACACCCCCCTCACTACCAATCACCATAATAGTGTCCGTGTCCCCGCTACAAAGCTGCTCCATAATATCAATTCAAATAAATCTTCATTTTTATTTTTTTTGTCTTTGTATCCGACAAGGCGATCGCTGTTCTGACATTGCGCCATTTACAAGACCAGTGCGCTGTCCAGAAAAATACTTTTCCCCAGCCACGAACTACAAATGTCAGCAGTGGCAGGCCATCTGACCAAAAATTCTTATGTACTTATTTACTTTTTTGTTTCCCAATGACTTTAAACTGAACATTTTTAGTTTAAAAAAAAAAAAGTTATAAAAAAATAAACTAAAATCTCTAGGGGCTGACGCTATTGTCTATGGGAAACCGTTCTACATAGTGATAATCTGTACCTACCTATGTCACCGATAGGAGGAGGGCGCTCTGTACCCGCCTGACGTTGGGTTGCTATTTGGGGGTCTCTGTTTTGGAGCCCTCTATGGCTCGGGGTCATGATAATGAGTGTGACAGTCCGGCCGCTGGTGGGACTTAATGGATCCACGTCTTATTATTTTATTATAATAGTGGGCATTGTTTTATTAGTATTTTGCTGTGTATAATATATGAAAGTAAATGGTGATTTTATGTTATTTACCATATTATTATTGCTCTAAGTTTACAGCTGTAATATATATATATATATATATATATATATATATATATATATATATATCAAATTTTTTTTTATATAAGATTTATATACTTAAAATATTAGTGTATAATTTTTTTTTAGGTTTATTGTCATTCTACATTATGTGCCTTCACTATAGTCTTCTATATTTATTCTATGCTGATTTGTGGGTTTTTGCTTTGTTTTATATATAATCCTGGGGGTTCTCCTAGAAGGAGAAGATGTAAGTCCTACCTCTGACTGTTTTATTCCTTTCTGATGGTTTCCTATCTGTGAACAAAGGCCTTCTGATCATATCATCAGTGAGCCGTCTGACTCCAATCTGTCACTTCTCCCTGGGAGTGTCATAGACCCACCCTACCCTGCCCTCCCTCATCTATAACGTGATATTATTATGCCTCTTGTCTGATTTATGAATGGGTTTTTCTGCTGTGTGATGTCATCTTTAATAAATGGGGGGGGGGGGGGGGAGACGCTCCGCCAGGTTGAACCTTTTGGGCTTGTTGTGTCATTTAAGGGACCCTAAAGTCAGTCTATTCTTGTGTCATTTGCTTAATCCAATCCATTTCAGACTGACTGTTGTCTTCTTCAATGGGATGGAGGGAGACAGTCCAGAACCCAAGATCGACATCCATAGATGTGACTGATATCAGCAGCTTGTCTTTATTAGAAGGTGTAGTGTCCCTTTAAGAGCTGTGTTCCCCTGAGCTCTAGACAGAAAAGAAGTGGAGAGAAGCCATCAATGATATCACATCGGATATGTATGAGGAGAGTCTTTGTCTGTGGTGAGGAAAGGGATATTAAAATGATTTCACTTAAAGGGCCACTATCCCTGAAGTCAGCAGCTTCAGAATAATGCGGGCAGGAGGACGAGCTGCTGATGTCCGTCCTGGAAGTTCTCAGCACAGGACATAGGTGAGGAGCATGGAGGTAGTGGTTGTTCCAGGACTTCCTGTCAGTCTTCTGATAGAATTGAGCACTAGCTTGTGTATAACTGCCCAAGTCCAGGTTAGCCGGGGCTCCACCATGACTTCTGCTTGTGGTAAGTTCACGGGTTCCTGCAATCTTGGGGTTGACTTTCTGCTAGAAAATCCAGTCGTGATGGAAACCTTTCAGTTGTGACTTTTTCTTCTTCTCCGTATTGAGGTGGATCCTCACTGAAGGAAGCGGCTGCCCTTGAGATCGGTTGATCTCTTCAGGTTCAGCTCTTGAACCTCCAACGATCAGCTGATACGATTGGGTGCAGTTCGGCCAGCCACAAGGCCATTTCGGTGGAAGTGTAGCATTAGGCCATGTCCGTATTTCAGTACCTTCCATGTGGAATCCACATTTTTTTCACTCCCATCAAAAGAAATGACTATTCTCTCCAGCAGCGCAGACCAGAATAGAACATGTTCCATAATTTGCGGAATGGTCACACAGATCCGCAGAAATCCAATGTGCGCATGGCCCCATAGAAATTAATGGTTCAGTGCACTGTCTGCAGAAAATGCAGATGGCACATTGTTCAAAAATATGGTTCGGCATTACATAGTGCCCAGTGGGTGACCATGTAATACCTGGCTGGGCTGAAGGGGCAGAATTTGACCTTGTGAATTAGCGTTTTAAATTTAACAGGTCCTTGCCAAGCTAGTGCTATATTTACCATTGAATGACCCCCTCAGTGGGGTGGTTAAGAGAGAGAGTCTATGTTTGGCTTATTAGCAGAGATCACCCGACATTTGACAGACGTTGGCGTCGCCACGTCCACTGTTAATCCCTGGCTGCTCAGTCTCTAAATCTGATTTGCTGATCCGTCAACTTTTCTAAACTTTTTATCCACTTTGTTGTCATTAGTTATACTACTTAAAGGGGATGTCCATCTGAAGATGTTAAAGTGGCTCAAACTTTTATTAGAGGCTGGAATGTGACACCAAACTGTAAATGGTTTGAGCTGTGCTGAGCCCCCTCCCACCTTGGGTGTGTAAAGCATTGGTTGGTAGGGTAAGAAAAAATGGCCTCTTTTCCTTTTGCACCCTTAAGACGCTGGTGAGTGATGTCACCATTTGTATCCGCGTGGTCTATTCACTTCCATTTTTCTATTACAGACATCAGCACAGTGTAGCGAGTGTCCCTATAATGGCGATGTGGGGAAGAAGGACCAGACTCCTTGCATCACTCTTGTAATAACGATTCTGGAGCATCTATTCTTATTACCCTTCATTGTGCCGTTCCTTTATTATTCCTGCTAGAAGCCATGAATGAATTACTAGCAGTTTACAATAAAGGTCCAGGTGGGTGTTACCTGTTGGGGCGTGTTCTTGCACAGTCTGACACTGGCAGCACTGATTGGATAGTGTCATACTGTACAGGGACACACTCCCAACTGGTAACACTCACATGGACCTTCCCAGCAAACAGCTAGTAATTTATTCATAACTTCTAGCAGGAATAATAAAGGAATGGCACACCATAGAGTCATAAGAATAGATGCTCCAGAATTGTTCTTACATGGGGAATACAAGCATTTCCTAAACCAGACATGTCAGGAGATCTACTACCATGATCCTACTGTATTTGGTGGAGCATTGTAGCATAATGCCACATATTTGTGGGGAGCTGACCCTATAAAGGGGTTATCCCACCCCCTTACAATGCCCGGGCACCTCATATAGGTTATACTTATCTCACAGGTGACGCTAAGGAGGGCTTCTCCCTGTCGTGGCCTACTATTGGCTGCCCCCCACCCCCGTTGCCGGATGTTTTGATCTACATGACTAGGAGCGGGGTAAGTATAACCTATATGAAGGTCCCAGACATTAGTGGGGTCATTCTAGGGGTTTGATATCCCTTTTTTTTTTTTACGTTTTGTAATTAAACGTTATTGTTAGACGTTGCCTGGTGTACAGATTTGCATATCCTTGTTTTGTATCTCGGTTAATCTCAGTTCCTCATGCCATCTGAGCTGGGTAATCTTCCTCCTTCCACCAGTGATTAGCAGGTTAATCACCAAACAACTCTTAGGCAGCCCTCACCCATACTTCAGTAGTGTTAGGTACTTTCCTGTCGTCCATGTTTGGTCACCTTGGCCACTGCAGAGCTCGCTTATTGTAGTGACTGGATGTCACCGCCGGACACCATTTTCCATATACAGTTATACGACGTAGAAAGTCAGAATCGCATTTTAAATATGTTGCATTAAAGGGTTATCCTGGTAAATATAATGATGACTTATCCTCAGGATAGGTCGTCGTTATCACATTGCTCCCCCCTCGTCTCCAGTGCACAGCTCCCAATTCCCAAGCTAGATGGTCAACCCATGTATCTAATGGAGAACATCCTTTAGGTTGGCCAGAGAAAATCCAACCAAGGTTGTGTCAGAGGTTGGTTGTAATGGACATCTACAAACATGACTTCCTTGTGTAGCCATACATTTGAGGTACAGGTGCCATCCACTGTGGAGTCCTCTTCTGCAGCCACCTCCCCTATGAAGGTCTCCGCCCCATGTGTTCTCAGTTCCCTGGAGGGTTAATGTGGTGTCGCACGCCAGTGTGTAATCAGCCGGGAGTCACCCGTATCGCACTTACCCAGCATGTTTACTTTGTATTATCTCCAGTCCACTGTGCAATGATGGAGAATTGTCTCACACCCTGGTTACATAAGTCACTCATTGCTTTAGAAAGTTCCATTGAGCGATCTCTAAACATGAGGTGAGGGAGGGGTGGACTGTAGACCGTAAGAGCTGACACTGGACAAGTCCCAGCAGCCTCAGCGGTGATGATTGATTGTCCATACAATGGTTCATGGTATAATCCATGGTTGTAATGGTGTAAGCTTTCATCTGAGGGCTCACTATTATGGATTTCTGGCTTACTGATCTGATCTTTGCCTGCTGAAGGTCTGATACAAAACTCTAAATCCCCTGCATAGACATAAGGTGGGCTGATAACATTATGTCTGCCAACAGTCACCACTAGGGGGAGCTTAGGAGGTTTCTGAAAATTGCATTATTGAGTTCAGTGCATATATCTCATGAGCTCCCCCTAGTGCTGGTTGCAGGTAGTCTAAATTTTATCTTTTACCTTATTTATTTATTATACACACTTATATAGCGCTACTAATTCCGCAGCGCTTTACAGACATTATCATCCAACTGTCCCCAATGGGGCTCACACTCCCTATTAGTATGTCTTTGGAGTGTGGGAGGAAACCGGAGCACCCGGAGGAAACCCACGCAAACACGGGGAACATACAAACTCCATGCAGATGTTGCCCTTGGTCGGATTCGAACCTAGGACCCCAGCGCTGCAAGGCACCAGTGCTAACCACTGAGCCACCGTGCTGCCCACCTTGGTGGTTTTCAACCTTTACAGTCCAAGTACCCCCACGGAAGCAATCTGTTTATAGATGTTGACATGGTAAAGCTATGCTTATGCTGTTGTCGGAGGCTCCTACATTGGCAGTTCTATAAGATTTCACGTAAGAATAGTGCATCCTATTCTTACCGTTAAAATGATGGACAACCATGACAGAATCCAGTGGACCCCATTATAACTTAATTGGTCAAGTGACAGATCCGGTCCTGCATCACAACGTCCAAAACATGGCGGGTGCAGTGCACAGTGCAAGATTTGTTCTTTTGATCTGTTTCTCTCCACCCATTTATATAGGGGATGCCCCTAACGTCTGAATTTCAGTTACAAAAGTGCATATGGCCCCTTCAGCAGACCTCAGAAATAATATATACCACACACCAGACCTCCTAATAAAGAGATAGGGGGTCATTTACTAAAACCGGCTTTTTGCATTTTAAATTGGGTGAATCTACAGCAGGCTGTGCCCCTGGCTGGAATAGTTTTTTGACTGCGTATATGACTTCTTCCACGCATAAATTGTTAGTAAGTTTACCAGGGCGAGCGTTCCGGCGCGGCCCCCATCCAACCAGCCTTGCGACTAAATATTGTCACATGGCCGGTCAAAAAAGGTACTTCTTAAATGATCCCTTAATAAATGACCCCCATAGACCTCAGACCCCAGCCTTGTACACATATCTCTGGATAGAACTTCTATACAGACCCAAACCAGCCCCCCATTGTGTATACAGCCGCTACATATGGGCATGCCCTGTTGCCCACCTGTAGGTGTGATGGTCTGAAGTAATGCTGGATTGTGCCATCGCTGCCCTTGGTAGTAGGGAAAATTTATAAGGCTACATGCACACGACCGTATGTGTTTTGCGGTCCGCATGGCATCATTTTTTTTTTTTTTTTTTTGTGGATCCATTGTATTAATGCCTATTCTTGTCCGCAAACTAGAAAAAAAAATAGGACATGCACTATTTTTTTTGCGGAGCAAAGGTACGGACATACTGATGCGGACAGCACACGTTTTTTGCGGACCCATTGAAATGAATGGGTTCGCATCCTATCCGCAAAAAAAAAAATGGATCGGATACGGAAACAAAATACGTTCGTGTGCATGAGGCCTAAGGAAAAGGAATTTTACTTTGCCAGTAAATGGCGTGCCACGACTTAGAGCTCATGCGGGGCGAGTTCTGTAGACCGCAAAAGGCACGTACCGAAATCCCACGGAAGCACTCTTGCAGATACAGAGAGCACACAGCCGGTGCCCGTATATTGTGACCTGCTGTTTGCGTGCCGGACATGTTCTTGTACATGAGCCCTTACGACGCTTGGGGCCAGAACCTCCACCGTTATCTTGAGGGGGGGCTTCTGAATCCAGAAATGAAGATGGAACAGCTGTCTTCTGACAGGCACTCTGTTTGTGGAGTAGCCGCTGTCACCTGTGTGATCGCCAGGCACGTGGTGTGAGACAGGGGAGACATCGCGAGTCTCAGGTTTTCCACACTTTTCTTAAGAAGCTGAGAGGAATCTAGAGGATATGTGAGAACCATTCCAGGAATTTGTTTTCCTTCAGCACAGATTACGATTTCCATCCTCACAATGTTTGTGGAGGAAAACTTCTGGCGCGTGTTTTCATTGCTAAGAATAGACGCTTCCGCAGACACCACTTGATGGACAACGCATTCTAGCTTCCCTATTCTCCTTTAAGCTGATTTCACACTAGAGCGTGGCCATTAACACTTTCCAAACACTCAGATTTACTAATCCTAGAGACAGTCTTCCTAGACTGTGGTCTCCTGCACACGACCTTATCTGTTTTTGTGGTCTGCAAATAACGGATCCGCGAACACGATTTCCGCTGAGTGCTTATTTTTTAATTTTTATTTTTATTTTTTTGCTTCTGCAGAAATGTCCTATCCTTTTCCACAAAACAGACAAGAATTAAACATGTTCTGTCTTTTTTGCCACGGAACGGACTTACGGGTGCGGACAGGAAACTAGTGTGCTGTCCGCATCTTTTCCGGCCCCATTGAGATGAATGCGTCTGCGGATCAGATGCAGACCAAAACTACAGCCGTGTATATGAGCCCTAAATGTCGCCCCCCTGCCCTACAAAGTCACACCCTTTTCCTGGTAAGCCACACCCCCATGACAAACTGGGTGCAGGAGATTTCTCAAGAACTAGATGCACCAAATTGGCGCCTTCACAGGTGGCAGACCAATCTTAAGACCAACCCCCTGTCGAAACGTCGCTGTGATTATGCTGCTTGAATAAATCAATAGAATTTTTCTTCACCCTATTGGCAAGTGCTGCTGATTTTATTTTTTACATTAGATTTTGTGGCAGAACATTCCATAATTGAAAATCCGTTCCATTCATTTGAATTGGGCAGCAAGCACATAAATTTCCGCAAGCTCCGTTAAGGTGAATGGAACTGAAGTCGCTGAATTTTCTGCCACGTGTGAAGGCGCCCTAAGGCCTCATGCACACAACCGTTGTGTGTTTTGCGGTCTGCAAAACACGGATGGCGTGCTTGTGCATTCCACAGTTTGCGGCACGGACAGTCTTTAATATAACTGCCTATTGTGCGGACAAGAATAGGACAGGTTATTTTTTTTTTGCGGACTATAGAACGGAGCGACGGATGCGGACAGCAGTCCGTATCTTTTGCGGCTCCGTTGAAGTGAATGGGTCCGCATCCGAGCCGCCAAAACTGCGGCTCGGATGCGGACCAAAACAACGGTCGTGTGCATGAGGCCTAAATGTAATACATTTTGTCACAGTTTACTATGGGCCATAGTGTCTAAATAATACCTCCAGACACTGCGCACATAATGCTGCCATACAGTGCTCCACAAATAATCGTCCGGAGGGTCCTTTTCGCCGGCCTAATATTCTTGAGCTGGAGAAATCCCAGTAGTCCAGTACCCAGTGAATGCGTCTTTAAAACTGATCCCTGGGATATCGGATTATATTGCACTCGGTTACTGTTAATACTGTCTGTAAATGAAAGTGAGGGGAAGACGACGCACAGCACACCTGTTCACTATTCTGCTTGCGGAGAACGTTTCATTTGTTGCCTTTTATGGGGATGAGTCATAAAGCGAGATTGAATTGTTGTAAAAAAAAAAAAAAAAAACATCTGCTGCAAAATGAACAGGGAGCTCACATTTAATAATGCAGCGGTATTTGGCGTGACGAAAGCCGGCATTTCTGCCAGAAATCCGTCACATCCCATTATAGACAATGGGGATCCGGCGGCTTGTGGCGGTATCAGGCTGTGCTCGACAAGGTAACTCCGGTAGCCTGTTCCTCTGCCGAACATATAATTGGAGTTCACTAGCGCATATGTCAAACTACCCTTATCAGTTTGATAAGAATTTAGCTGTAATGTCTATGAGCTGTCAGGAATTCTGAGATAAGGGCTATACCTCTAGCTGTCAGAACAGCAACATGACGGGACTCAATGTGAGGTCCCATGCACAAGTGGTGCTGCCATGCCTGTGTTGCGGACCGCAAACTGTGGGTCCTCAAGACAGGGCACCAACTGTGTGCTGAAATAGTTAAGAGTAAAAATCAATCATCCAAAAAATGCTTGCAGCCTGATGCTGCACTGTAAAGCATGGTGCAAAACTGAGCATTTGCACCCTTTCCATCTGTATTCATGTAGTCCTGCTACTCCATGTGTCATTCAGGGTCTGTAGAAAGCTGAGCTGCATTGTAACCGTCTTGGGATGTGGGATCAGTAAATAAGACATGACTGGCACCTATTACTCATGCATCAGCCCTGACCTGAAAATCCCCCATGTTTGTGAGGGAAGTTGGATTACGTTCTGGGATAAGATTACTGTTGTCTGACGTAGATGGTAGAAAAATCTTTGTAATATCAGACAGAGCGCTGGTATCGACCCGGCAGGAGGCGGTGAACAGCTGTGACTCCTAGAATAAGGAACCATTAACCAAAAAAAGTTTAAAAAAATTATGTTAATATGATATATTATGTGCCCCTCCCCAAAGAGCGACTTGAGTGCTGTATAATACACTCTGGCCGTAATACTCAGTTCACGTTAGCAGAAGTATGTTTGATGGCGCAGTCTGCATGTGCTGTTTTTGCCTTTAAAGTCCCTGAAATGGACCCCATTATACGTTAGTGACTTGGCATAGCATGGCAGTGTGAGCAGATCCTAAAGCTGGACATAGACATTGGCCTCTGTTCACATCATGTTTTTGCTATACGTTTAGGATTTTCTTTTTTTTTCTTTCCTCATGTCAAACATACACAGATAGCTTTTAAACTGCTCTGTAAGGCCACTATGCTATGAGTGATGGCAATAAGGTCAACCCAATCCTGCCCAGGGTGTACAATAACTGTAAGGCTAGGTTCAGATGTGCGTATTCATAATAAGAAACATGCTCGATAGGTGCGCGGTATTTTCCAGCCAGAACACCCTGCTCCTGTGAAGTGAAGATTTATGATGTTGTGAATCCCAGCCTCACCGCCATGCCGATCGACTGAACTGTTATCACATAATGCAGTGACTACAGTTCAGTAGATCGGAGGTGAGACCATATAATCCTGTGAGCTCACTTCACAGGAGAAGCGTTCAGGTCCGGAAAGCCTCTAACACACGGAGCTTGTTTCCCAGATGAATATGCTTGTCTGAAATTACCTTAAAGGGGTTGTCCATAATTTTGATATTGATGGCCTGTCCTCAGGTGTGGACAGAGCTGGTAACTGCAGTGCTGTAGTTACCAGCTCCATCTATTACATAATGGACAGAGCTGTGTAGTCCGAGCACCAGAGCTACAAGATAACTGCTAATCGGTGGAGGTTTGGGGTGTTGAAAACCCGCCAATCTGATATCGACGGTGGGGCCATCAAGATCAGAATCTTAGACAACCCCTTTAAAGATGTTTCTGGGGAAATACATTTCTAATGGCGACAGAAATAAATTGCCCTCACTGATCTCCCCCGCTGCTGGTTTGGGCCCCTCTGCTGTGACTTACCTCAGTCAATGATTGGCAGATTGGCATTTCCTGCCGTTTCTGGCGTGTTGAGCCAGGACCCGGAAGTGATGAGCAGTGGAGACAGGGCCAGTGTCAGAACAGCAGGGGATCGGTGAGGGGCGAGTATAGTTTTATTTATTTACTTATTTTTACTTTAAACCCTTTTGTGGCCCATTTTTTATATATATATATATATATATATATATATATATATATATATTTTTATTTTTTTTTTTTCACTTGGAAAACCCTTTTAGGGTCTTTCTTGGGCATTAGTATAAAAAAATTGCCTATGCTGTGGCCACACGGACGATTTTTTTATATGATAGTAGGTCTGCATGTCCACAGAGTACAATGCTGACAACTGCCAGAGACTATGGTCTTCGTTAGTCTCCAGGTACGGTACTTGTTCCACGAGGCATGGACTAGAATAGTGCATCACATCTATGGATCAGTGTGCCGCAGTTGTACACATAGACAGCACACAGATGTAAGCTCAGTGTTCAGTGTTTGGTGCGTTTAAGAACGATCTGTGTACAGCACTACAGAAGATGTCGGTGATATGACAGTGACCATCTATAGATGGAGATCCCACTCTTATGGGATCAACCATAGCTGAGCTGGTATCGCCAGAAGAGGGCCAAGAACCCTGTGAAGGTACTTTTCCCGTAACCTGGTGTAGTAGACTAAAGCCTTAGTCTACAAGGCACAGAGGCAATAATATAGTGTGCCGCCATACAGGTCTTCGGGTGCATCCATTGCTGTTCTTCTGGGGGAGAATAAACCCGTACAAATAATATTAGATGGAGCATGCCCTATTAATACTTCAGGTTTCATGAGGCCTTAGGGCTCATACATGTCATTAGTTCACAGAACCGTGTTGTATTGATCTGTAATATGACTCTCTTAGACAGTTGCAGTACCTATGCCAGGACAGTCGATTGGCATTCCAAAATGGCGGCATATCCATCCGATACTCAGAATTAATTGTAAATGACCGATTGTTTGCCAGTATTTACTTGCTGTGTATAAACGATTCCTAGAAACACATGGGTGCTGTCTTCCAGAAATAGTGCCACTCTTGTCCATGGTTGCGTGTGGTACTGCAGCATTTAAAGGTTTTGGACTGAGCACCAAAACCACCCACACACCTGCTGAAGAGGAGTAGAAGAAAGCCTCTATGTTTTTCTAATCTTATACACCCCCTTTGCTTGGAGTTTATTATCCCCCTGCCCTTGCTATACTGTCATGCCCTGACCTCCTGCCGAGCCTGGGCTTCTATACAGCAGGCGATGTGAGCAGCACAGGGGAGGAGCTTAGACAGGAAGAGAACAGCCTGATCCTGTGACATCATCAGAGCTGAGACTGGAGGTGGATTTCAGACTACAGTGCATTGTGGGAGCTGTGCTCTTATGCAGTAGAGCTAGGAAGCAGGGACGTAGAAGGTAAGCTGCAGCCATGTGTGTGATCAGACCAGCACTAGGACCTTGTGATGCTCTTGCTGCAGCCGGAGCTTTCTTAGCCATCCCCTTGCAGTTATGCTGTGCTCATGTTGATCTGGAGCATTCCAAACGAGTGCTCTGTGGGTGTTCCCTGTGCAAAATACAGGTAGCAAGCTTCATCTCTTGCTGCCCCCAGCCCCCCCTCCTTTTGCAGATGTCGGCTCCCAGCCCCCTCCCTCTTGCTGATCCCAGCTCATAACTTTCAGACCTCCTCCTGCTGTCGTCACTGCAGCCAGCCTCTATAGTCGTGTCCTCACACACAGCAGTCACATGAGACGCAGGACACGTGCAGCTGCACAGACATGTTGGATAATTATCAACAAACTAGTGGGGGAGATTTATCCAAACTGGTGTAATGGCTGTAAAACTGGCTTGGTTGCTCATAGCAACCAATCAGATTCCACCTTTCATCTTCCAACAGAGCTCAGAAAAATGAAAGGCAGCATCTGATTGGTTGCTATGGGCAACTAAGGCAATTTTCCTTTACACCAGTTTGGCTAAATCTCCCCAAGGTGTATGGGGGGTAGTCTGACTATCCCCTCATATTTGTCGTCTGGAGAAACAAGGCGTGCCTGATTTTGAACATGCCTGTTCATGTTACGATAAGCAGACTGAAGTATTTGGTAGCCACTTACCCTCCATCCCTATCACAATGCTCAAGGTCCCGTTCACACCGCCGATTTTGATGCTGGCTTGGATTATGTGCCTGCGCCTGCCTCCCATTGTTTTCAGGACACGCTGCCATTTGGCGTGACTGTGCCAAGAAAAGACATGTCTTTGGTGCGCTGTCCAGACGGGCGCCACTAGAAGCTGCGGTATTTGTCCGGCCAATTCTCAACATATGCCGGGTTGCGGCTGGATCACAGCCGGTCCCCATTGTAGTTAATGGGGCCAGACGGCATTCATGGTATTTCGGCAGTGCTGGATCCAGAGAGATCCGTCAGGCTGTGCTCCATCTTCCGAGCGTAAGTGTCACACTAAATTGTCAGCAGCAGGAGGGCTACCTGACGTACAAAAGATACAATTATTTTTGCCACCCATGTTTTGTTCAAAATGTGCCTTTTTGACATGTTTCTCATCATGTAAAGTTTAGTAAAAGATGCCATAGCCTCCTACCGCAAAAAAAAGATTTACCTCAATTGGTGTATATTATGGTGCAACCTTTTCATAGCAGGTATCTATGTACTTTTCTGGCTGGCACACATGCAAAAAATGTTATTGAGGCATGCACTTCATATTAAAGGGGTCATCCACAATCAGAAAATATGGCTGCCATCTTCCAAAAAAACAGCACCACACTCCTACCCACTGGTTGTGTGTGGTATTGCAGCTCGGCACTACAGGTGTGGGATTGTTTCTTGGAGAAAGCAGCCATGTTTTTTCAAGATCAACCCTTTAAGATTGGCATCTGAAATGTTAGTCTCTTATAAATTTCACCCAATATCTGTTGTCCAGTTATGTTGGCAATGCAGACTGTATGCCTGGATTAATAGGGTTGATCTTGCTGAGAGATGCTCTTTAGGGTAAAGCATTTGGCAACCCCTCCTCCTCACCTACCCCACCCCCTTTGCCTTCAGCATGAACACAACACCAGGGTGATATTACAAGTGTAACTATTCCACATTCCATGCTCCAGCAAAGGTGAACATGTCCCCTGTGTAATGCAGAAGGGTGGACGTGCTGGTGAGGAGATTGGAGATTTGGCTATGTCTTATTATTTTGCTATAGCTCATTCCAATGCCGAATTCACAACTACACTCACTGTTACAATCTTTCTAGGATGCCCTCTTGTATAGTTCAAAGCTGTACCTCCTCTTCAAAAACCAAAGACCCGGCACCAGTTCTTCATGCTTTCCCACCAGAAGTTGAGAATGTGAGGACATGGCTCCTACAGACAAAGCAAGACTTTGAAAACATGGAGGAATTCATAAAAAAAATTGTAGAAGCACCACGGGGAAGTTACCGTATGTGTTCTCTTCACTTTGGCAAAGAGTGCTATGAAATTAGAGGGCGCTCTTTTTTTCTTAAAAAGGGAGCAGTACCTACCATATTCCCTAAAAGAAAAGCCTCTGAAGACGAGGCTGAAGAGGGACCACTCAAGCCTCTTAAAAGACTAAAAAGAGGTGTGAATGTCACTTTAACAGAAGCTAGACTGGCCGCCATGGATCATAGTTATGCCGGAACAACACAGACTCCAGTGCCTGATACGTCCTCTGGTAACCAAGTATTTGGTATCTGCACTACAATCAATGAACCCACCATGGAAGTGGAAATGATGCCAGATTCTCCAACCAATGTTCCACTGGAAGACACCTTACCTAGACTTGCAAGAAGGAAAAAAATCAGGCTACCGCGACCCACAAAGTCTTTGTGCAGAGTGACAGATAATTACTCCCGCCAGGTGCACCGCAGTACAAATACCGATCCTTATTTTGGAAAATCGCACAAAAAGAATTCGGCTAATCTACGTCCTAAACATTTTTCCATTGGCATTCAATGTAATTTATCAAATTTTCCTACACTACAGGATGATGTGACACAAAGCCAGACAGGGCCTCCTATCGATACAGTAGCTTTGTCGAATAGAATTCGGAAGATGGTGTTACATCGGGGGAGAGTTTATGTTGCATTGAGTTGACGACTATATGGGGTGATTACTTTTCATGTGTATCCTATATTAAATGAGAATTAGACTACTTTCAGATTCTGAGTCCTCCACCACTTGCCGGTCATCATCCAACAAACCGGTAGCAAAATTAACTTTCAAGACGTTATAATCAGTAATAACTTTTATGTAAGTGGAGATGATCTTAATCTGGCAGCTGTTTAGATGGAGACATGTCCACCCTTTCCCCTTCAAGAGCCAATATCGAAGATTACTTCTTCTGAATGTGGGTGTAGTAGGAACTACTTTTTCCCACTTAAGTATTGGAAAATGGAGGAAAAGATGGGGACCTGTGGATCAAGTGATAGTTTGTCTGACATGGTTGGTTCAACAAATTCTAACCTTAGAAGTCAGGCTTGAAGAATGGGGATATCATTTATTTTCAATGTTGCTAATATGTTAGCGGAAAGATTCAATAACCTGGTGACATCAAATGATCATCTGCAAGACTTAAAAGGTGGCTATGTGAAATCCTAAAAGCACACAATAAACTGAAGGAAATGGTTACACCTCAGAATTCAAGAAGCCATGCTGATGTATCATAATACTAACCTAATACAGCATTCTACATGCCATGAGCCCTTCATTGATGGTTCACTAGACAAGAAGGTCACTAGACTTCTGGCCACAAGGTGGAAGTTCTTCTTTTGGTAGGACCAGATTCAGCTTCAAGTTTGTCAACATACAGATTTACTTCCTGAACTAAAATCTAATCTTTTTCAAACCCTTTTTTTTATTTTTTATTAGATAGTGTTTAGAAGAAGATGTAATTATTACCAAATTCCAGGAGTAGGATAAGAATATAGGAGGTTTGTTGATCTTGCTTGTTAATAAAGACTTTTTGACTATTACCCTTCTCTGTGATGTCATGTTTACTGTTGTGTGTTGGTCAAATGAGTTTC
Source organism: Bufo gargarizans (assembly GCF_014858855.1). NCBI lineage: Eukaryota > Metazoa > Chordata > Amphibia > Anura > Bufonidae > Bufo > Bufo gargarizans. Next base: position 474,482,906 of record NC_058081.1, on the reverse strand, counting down.
CACAGTAGACATTTTTATAGAGTGGAACTTTATAAAGGCATTGAAAATAGCTACGTATAGTGTAAAAATATACATACTTAGCATAACTGTTAAGGCGCAGCTGCACTGCGCTGACTAGCAGACAGTTATTGGGAAGGAACTGTGCCTATCCAATAATTGCCTGCCTTACAAATTCATTGTCTCTGGGCAGCAGAGTGCCCTTTACCCAGCACCATCCTCTGCCCAGAAATGATTGAGTTGTCCTAACCAAAGATCATTTCACCTGAGGAACAAGCACTTTGCTGGATCTGTGGCACCTTTTGAGCGTTTCCCCCCCCCCCCCCTGATAATCTGCCTCATAATTGGGCATCGTAAATGTGCCTTAAAGGGGTATTCCGGTTACCATAAATAGATCTCATGTTTTAGACTAATTCTTCAATAATTACCTAATATAATGTAAACTTCACATATTTATCATTCAGTAGTAATAAAAGTAGTTTCTTCCTCTGCTATCCACTGTGTTTCCTCATAAGTTACCATCTCATCGACCTGTAGTTCTGAGCTTTTGTTAGGTCGAGCATGCTCAGTGTGTTACTATCAGTTCTCTAGCTAAGGCTACTTTCACACTAGCGTTTTTACTGGATCCGGCAGGGTTCAGTAAAAACGCTTCCGTTACTGATAATACAGCCATCTGCATCCGTTATGAACGGATCCGGTTGTATTATCTTTAACATACCCAAGACAGATCTGTCATGAACTCCATTGAAAGTCAATGGGGGACGGATCTGTTATCTATTGTGGCAGATCAGTCTTGCTCCACATCCCATGAAGGAAAGCAAACCGCAGCATGCTGCGGTTTGCTCTCCGGTATGGGAACATAACTGAACAGAACGGAATGCATTTTGGAGCATTCCATTCTGTTCAGTTACATTTTGTCCCCATTGACAATGAATAGGGACAAAACGGAAGCGTTTTTTCCGGTATTGAGACCCTATGACGGATCTCAGTACCGGATTAATGTAAACGCTAGTGTGAAAGTAGCCTTAAATGTCAGTGTGCTGGTGATTACTGAGTAGAGGGGGCGTGACCAGACTGTACAGGTCCTTCTAAAAAAATTAGCATATTGTGATAAAGTTCATTATTTTCTGTAATGTACTGATAAACATTAGACTTTCATATATTTTAGATTCATTACACACCAACTGAAGTAGTTCAAGCCTTTTATTGTTTTAATATTGATGATTTTGGCATACAGCTCATGAAAACCCAAAATTCCTATCTAAAAAAATTAGCATATCATGAAAAGGTTCTCTAAACGAGCTATTAACCTAATCATCTGAATCAACTAATTAACTCTAAACACCTCCAAAAGATTCCTGAGGCTTTTAAAAACTCCCAGCCTGGTTCATTACTCCAAACCGCAATCATGGGTAAGACTGCCGACCTGACTGCTGTCCAGAAGGCCATCATTGACACCCTCAAGCAAGAGGGTAAGACACAGAAAGAAATTTCTGAACGAATAGGCTGTTCCCAGAGTGCTGTATCAAGGCACCTCAGTGGGAAGTCTGTGGGAAGGAAAAAGTGTGGCAGAAAACGCTGCACAACGAGAAGAGGTGACCGGACCCTGAGGAAGATTGTGGAGAAGGACCGATTCCAGACCTTGGACCTGCGGAAGCAGTGGACTGAGTCTGGAGTAGAAACATCCAGAGCCACCGTGTACAGGCGTGTGCAGGAAATGGGCCACAGGTGCCGCATTCCCCAGGTCAAGCCACTTTTGAACCAGAAACAGCGGCAGAAGCGCCTGACCTGGGCTACAGAGAAGCAGCACTGGACTGTTGCATGTCATTCGGAGATCAAGGTGCCAGAATCTGGAGGAAGACTGGGGAGAGGGAAATGCCTGAAGTCCAGTGTCAAGTCCCCACAGTCAGTGATGGTCTGGGGTGCCATGTCAGCTGCTGGTGTTGGTCCACTGTGTTTTATCAAGGGCAGGGTCAATGCAGCTAGCTATCAGGAGATTTTGGAGCACTTCATGCTTCCATCTGCTGAAAAGCTTTATGGAGATGAAGATTTCATTTTTCAGCACGACCTGGCACCTGCTCACAGTGCCAAAACCACTGGTAAATGGTTTACTGACCATGGTATTACTGTGCTCAATTGGCCTGCCAACTCTCCTGACCTGAACCCCATAGAGAATCTGTGGGATATTGGGAAGAGAAAGTTGAGAGACGCAAGACCCAACACTCTGGATGAGCTTAAGGCCGCTATCGAAGCATCCTGGGCCTCCATAACACCTCAGCAGTGCCACAGGCTGATTGCCTCCATGCCACGCCGCATTGAAGCAGTCATTTCTGCAAAAGGATTCCCGACCAAGTATTGAGTGCATAACTGAGCATAATTATTTGAAGGTTGACTTTTTTTTGTATTAAAAACACTTTTCTTTTATTGGTCGGATGAAATATGCAAATTTTTTTTAGATAGGAATTTGGGGTTTTCATGAGCTGTATGCCAAAATCATCAATATTAAAACAATAAAAGGCTTGAGCTACTTCAGTTGGTGTGTAATGAATCTAAAATATTTGAAAGTCTAATGTTTATCAGTACATTACAGAAAATAATGAACTTTATCACAATATGCTAATTTTTTTAGAAGGACCTGTATATCAGGCAGCCAATCAGTAAACAGCAACACTCATGAACCAGCAGAAACTCACAGCAGGAAAGCTAGGGATTGTGGGTATTGTAGTTTTGTGAGAGAAGATCAGGCGCCATGATACTCTGTGTGCTGCAGGCTCACACGGGAGCTAGACAAATGGATTGCAAAGTAAATTGAAACTATGGTTATATGTATCGGTGTGGGTTCTGGTTGGGTCAGAGCTTGCAACCTTAAAGGGACACGGACCGGCCGAATAAGCATAATTAGCTGTATATATGCATGCACAGGTCTTCTATTGTGTAAAAAAAAAACCATATAAGTCTAACCCCTGTCCACCTTATGAATACTGTAAAATTATGTTTTATAACCTGATAGAATTGCTCGTCTTTCTGCCCAAGGGGCGGCGTTTCAGCTTTACTTCTGCCCAGGCATCCTCCCCCAACCGCCGTTCTGAAGCGCCGCCCAGCTCATCAATATTCACCTTGCTGGGCGGCTTCTGCTGTCCCCGACGTTCCAAGATCCGGCACATGCGTCCGGCACCGTCACTGGCCGGGATCACATCGCGCCTGCGTCCCTTCTGCTTTGAGGCCGCTTCAGCCTCTGCGTTCTTTGCCGGGCACTTTTCTCAGCAGCGCAGAAGCCGCCCAGCAAAGTGAATATTGATGAGCTGGGCGGCGCTTCAGAACGGCGGTTGGGGGAGGCTGCCTGGGTAGAAGCAGGGGTCGAGTGGAGGGGGAACGCATGGGAACGGCGTTCCTGCACTTTTTTCATGGCAGGAACGCCGTTCCCTTTCAGCCTCAAGCCAGGAGAACACGGCTGAATCAGATTCACAGGGGGAGACGGAGCGCACTGTGCAGGGCAGGTTAAGGGAGGAGGGGCGGCTTCAGTTGAGAGGAAGCTGTCTGTGCGGTGCTGCTGCCTGCGACTCCTCTCATGGTGCCCCGCCCCCTAATGACATCATCTCCTTCACTATGAGATCATTTAGAATGTCTTTTAGAAAAGTTTGTCCTGGGATTCGAACTCACAACCTCTACACATCAGAGGAAGGCATTTACCCTCACAGCCATGAAAGCCGTCTAGGTAAATGCTTAAAAAAAAAAAAAATATAAGACTTCTAATTATACCTAGTGTACTGATATCTAGTGTACAACCATACACATGACAGCTGCCCACTGTGTATGGATGTAGCAGGGCTGGGTGTGTTGGGGCAGCTGTCATGTGTATGGTTGTACACTAGGTATCAGTACACTAGGTATAAGTAGAAGTCTTAGTTTTTTTTTTTTTAAGCAACTACCTCAACAGCTTTTATGGCTGTGAGGGTAAATGCCTTGCCTGTAATGTGTAGAGGTCATGAGTTCAAATCCCAGGACAAACTTTTCTAAAAGTGTTTTTTTTTTTTTATAAGACTTCTACTGATACCTAGTTTACTGATACCAAGTGTACAACCATACACATGACAGCTGCCCACTGTGTATGGATGTAGCAGAGCTGGGTGTGTTGGGGCAGCTGTCATGTGTATGGTTGTACACTAGGTATCAGTACACTAGGTATAAGTAGAAGTCTTAATTTTTTTTTTTTAAGCAACTACCTCAACAGCTTTTATGGCTGTGAGGGTAAATGCCTTGCCTGTAATGTGTAGAGGTCATGAGTTCGAATCCCAGGACAAACTAAAAGTGTTTTTTTTTCTTTTTCTGATACTTCTACTGATACCTTGTGTACTGATACCTAGTGTACAACCATACACATGACAGCTGCCCCAACACACCCAGCTCTGCTACATCCATACACAGTGGGCAAAGTTACCTACAGTAGAAGTCTTATATATATTTTTTTTTAATTAGCAAGCTAGACAGCTTTCATAGCTGTGAGGGCATATGCCTTGCTTCTGCTGTGTAGAGGTCATGAGATCGAATCCCAGGACAAACTTTTCTAAAAGTGCTATTTTTTTAATTTATTTTTTAGTCCGCAGCGATACAAATTACAGCATGCTAGATTTTCTGTGCTTTTTTATTTTTTGGAGGGGGGGGGGGGGGGTTGCAGTGGATCTTGGGTGAGTTCCCACACTTTTTTTCCCAGGACTTGACCCCTGGGTAGAAGTAAAGCTTAAACGCCGCCCCTTGGGCAGAAAGACGAGCAATTCTATCAGGTTATAAAACATCATTTTACAGTATTCATAAGGTGGACAGTGGTTAGACTTATATGTTTTTATTACACAATAGAAGACCTGTGCATACATATATACAGCTAATTATGCTTATTCGGCCGGTCAGTGTCCCTTTAAAGAGGAAATTTCATGGGTCCAGACATTATGAAATAAGTAGCAGGTTATGTAGGGCATAAAGCAGGGATCTAATAGCGCTTACTATTAAACCCTGGCATCTCCTCCTCCCTGTTCCGATGCTACTAATTAGCATACGAGGTGGGAGAATTTGACAGGGGCACAGCGGGTGAACGGAGCGGCGCCCAGGAAAAATAGTAACCGCTCTTAGATCCCTGCCTTATGCCCTACATAACCTGCTGCTTATTTCATAATGTCTGGACCAATGAAAGGTCCTCTTTAAGGTTGCAAGCTGTGACCCAACAAGAACCCATACCTATACATATAACCAGAGTCTCCTCCTTCCTGTTCCGATGCTACTAATTAGCATACCAGGCAGGAGAATTTAACAGGGGCACAGAGGGTGAACGGAGCGGCGCCCAGGAAAAATAGTATGTGCTATTAGATCCCTGCTTTATGCCCTACATAACCTGCTACTTATTTTATTATGTCTGGACCCATGAAGGGTCATCTTTAATGCAGTTTAAAAAAAATTAAGTTACTTTACCGGAATACCCCTTCGCAGAGGCTGAATACCCCTTCTCTTTTTTTTTTTTTTTTTTATATTATACCTTAGGATAGGTCATCAATATTAGATTGGCGGGGGCTGACTCTAGGAACCCCATCCGATCAGTTATTTGAAGAGAACGCAGCGCTCATACGAGCACTGCTGTCTCTTCATTGTTTACCCGCTCACCGTTGCAACCTCACAGGACGGCTCCTTCATGTTCACGTCAGTAAGGAAGGAGATGTCCCATTGAAGTGAATGGGGATGGCTGAGCTGTAATTACATCTGCTCACCACTGCGGTTGCGACGGCAAGCAAGTAAACAGTGAGGAGAAGGCTGCACTCATACGAGTGCTGCTTTTTTTTTTTTTTTTTTTTAAACGGTTAAGTGGTGGGGGTCCTGGGTGTCAGCCTCCCCCCCCACTGATCTGATATTGATGATCTGTCCAGAGGATAGGTCATTAGTATAAAAATAGTAGACAACCTTTTTAAGTCATCAACACCCAACTCTCTAAACAAAGCTGGATATACACATTGATATCTTACGGCACCTTTTTGATTTTAGCAGGATCGGCTGATGATTTTATTGGAACCCTGCTAGCAGATGTTGGGTAGAAGGTTCAGGCACGTGGGCATACGTATGTGCTGTTCATTGTTCCCATTGGCAATACGCTCTGCTAAAGGAAAGGAGCCTAGTGGCAGCTTATCCCATTATATCCATTTGAAATGGACATGTATTGAGTCAAATTAAATATATATATATATATGTGTGTGTGTGTGTGTGTGTGTGTGTGTATATATATATATATATATATATATATATATATATATATATATATATATATATAACGTCCAGCTTGACATGAACTTTGGGTTGAAGATGTAGATTATTTTAATGCTGTAGTTAGAACAGCGGCTTCCAGATACTGCAGACAGTAATTATCTATTAGGATCAAATCCAGTATCTTTCAGATCTTTAGGCTACTTTCACACTAGCGTTCGGGGCTCCGCTTGTGAGAGACTTCAAACGGAACTCAGTCTCTCACAAGCGGCCCCGAACGGAGTGGATGCGGATCCACTTAGAATGCATCAGTCTGGCATCGTTCAGCCTCCGCTCCGCTCAGCAGGCGGACACCTGAACGCAGCTTGCAGCGTTCGGGTGTCCGCCTGGCCGTGCGGAGGCAAACGGATCTGTCCAGACTTACAATGTAAGTCAATGGGGACGGATCCGTTTGAAGTTGACACAATATGACTCAATTTTCAAACGGATCCGTCCCCCATTGACTTTCAATGTAAGTCAAAACGGATCCGTTTGCATTATCATGAACAAAAGCGGATCTGGTAATGCAAACGGATCCGTTCTGAACGTATCTAAGCGTTTGCATTACAGGTGCGGATCCGTCTGTGCAGATACCAGACGGATCCGCACCTAAACGCAGGTTTGAAAGTAGCAGATGTTGAACATGGAGTCTGTGTGAAAGGCAGCATTGTGGACTTCTTCTGGAGTCCAGGAGGCGGTCCTATCAGTGATTGACAGCTATCTCAGTATACACAGTCATAGAGGGGAGGCTGTCAATCACTGATAGGACCGCCTCCTGGACGCCAAAGTTCAGAATGAGCAGAAATGTAACTAAATTAAATACATGTTATACTGAATCTTTTCTGGACAAATTCTATATCTGCTCCGCTCCTCCTGCTGTCATCGGCTCGGTCACCATGTTCAACATGGCAGGTTTCCTTTAACACCACTTCTTCAAGCACAGGAAGGAGTGCCACCATACAGTAATCTGATGAGGAAGCTTTAGGAGCATTATTGTGGAGAAATGCTGAAATTAATTAATGCAGTATATAAAAAAATGCACTTAAAAATAGGTTATCAAATAAAGAACATTTTCCACACAGCTCTGAGGGCTATCTTGATCAAGAAAGTTTTGAGGAGCACAGTCCAATGATGTAAAGTTAGTTTTATTCTTCCCAGATGGTGGAGAAAATGATGTCAGGAAATCCGAAGCTCCTGTGATGTGTGGCCGTCACACCAGAAGGTGGCCCTGAGGGCCCTGACTATGACTCTGTGGGGTACAGAAATATCTGATTGCACGATGAGGCTCTGCTTTGGGATGTGCATCCTGTGATTAATTTTCGGGAAGTTGTCCAAGTTTTCTGCATGTATAAATAGCTTGATTGCCTTTTGAAGTATAATTATGGATGTTCTGTATAAAAGTACATACCATTGGATCGTGACAGCATTGCCTGCGAACTGGGCCTGTTTTCAAAAAACCTCTGGGAGTATTTAACACTGAGAATACAAACTCAACCCAAACCTGGAGACTAAGTCCCTCACTGTGAAGGGGCAATAATCTCACCTGGAAAAGGAGACATGTAGTAATCAATAGGTTAAGGCCTCATGCACACAACCGTTTTTCGGGTCCGCATCCGAGCCGCAGTTTTCACTTCAATGGGGCCGCAAAAGATGCGGACAGCAAAAAATATAGCATGTCCTATACTTGTCCGTTTTGCGGACAAGAATAGGCATGTCTACAATGGGCCGCCCGTTCTGTTCCGCAAATTGCAGACCGCAAAAAACTGCACGGTCGTGTGCATGTAGCCTAAGAGAGAGGCTTTTTTACAACTGCACTATCCCATGATCTGTCTATGGTTGAGGAGCAGTGGAGTATAATAGAGCTTTGGTGTTACTGGGATGTGAATGTAATGTCTTTATGAAAGAGTTCTGGATAACGCAACACTTTTTTTTTTTTTTTTTTTTTTAAATCTTTTTATGCATCACGATGACCTCCACTATTATGGGACAATTATGGCACTCAATTTCGTAGACCAGGGATGCCCAACCTGTGGCCGTCCAGCTGTTGCAAACTCCCAGTATGCCTGGACAGCTTACAGCTATTAGGACATGCTGGGAGTTGTAGTTTTGCAACAGCTGGAGGGCAGCAGGTTGAGTATCCCTGTCCTAGACCACCTTAGGCTACTTTCACATTAGCATTTTTTGCCGATCCGTCATGGATCTGCAAAAACGCTTCCGTTACCATAATACAACCGCATGGATCCGGTTGTATTATGTCTTCTATAGCCATGACTGAGCCGTCATGAACACCATTAAAAGTCAATGGGGGACGGATCTGTTTTCTATTGTGTCAGAGAAAACCGATCCGTCCCCATTGACTTACATTGTGTGCCAGGACTGATCAGTCTTGCTCCGCACCACATCGCGGACAGAAAAACGCTGCAGGCAGCGTTTTTGGTGTCCACCTCCAGAGCGGAATGGTGATTAAACGGAGGCAAACTGATGAATTCTGAGCGGATCCTTTTCCATTCAGAATGCATTAGTGCAAAACTGATCCGTTTTGGACCACTTTTGAGAGCCCATGACTGGTCTCAGAAACGGAAACCAAAACGCTAGTGTGAAGGTAGCCTTAGCCACTCTTCCGGTTACAACGTCTTCATCTTCCCATGTTCTATATTACAAGTGTGGCAATTATTTATTGAATATTTTCAGCTTAAAAAAAATATATAAAAGCCCTTGAGTTGTCGGCTTCTGCTGAAGAGTCTTATATGGGAACTGCCCAAAATTGATTAGAACTATTACAAAAGCTAAACATGTTTCAAAGATGTAGAATGTCTAGGGTTGGGTTTATTGCTTTAAGCAGTAGGTCTCTGAGGTGAAAATAGGATGCTGCCTGCCCATTGGTTAGCACTCAAGAGTTGTCACCTACCTCCCCACAGTAGCTCTACTAGCACAGGATGACTGTTCTCAGGAGGTGATGAGTTATTTGGATTCAGGACCCAGGCTTTGGCTATGAAAAAATGAGTACGGTATTTTGTTCCCATGGCCAGGAGACATATGCCCATCCAGGAGACATATGCCCATCCAGGAGACATATGCCCATCCAGGAGACATATGCCCATCCAGGAGACATATGCCCATCCAGGAGACATATGCCCATCCAGGAGACATATGCCCATCCAGGAGACATATGCCCATCCAGGAGACATATGCCCATCCAGGAGACATATGCCCATCCAGGAGACATATGCCCATCCAGGAGACATATTTCAGATATCACTGGTGGTAAATAATGGGTCCACTTTATTGTAAGGATGGGCATATCGCATAGCAGGCCTAATGGTGTATTTCTCAGTTCCTAGTGATCCAGTAAAGCATCCAGTCCCTTATTAACCAGTTGTGTATTGTTTACACCCAGCTGGACAGTTGTTAGGGGGGAAAGATAGGTCCTCCTTCCCTTCCTCTACCTATTGTATTTGGGTTGCCTGCTTGATCTTGCATGACCTCGACCCCCTTGCTCCTGCTGGAGGACAACAATGTCGCCAGAAGATGTAATGACGCATCATGGAAATCTGTGTTCAGAAAACCCCTTTAAGATGGGGACTTCTCAAACACGGTTCTAATATCTGCAGAGCCCTGAATATGTTTGGTCAGGTCTAATTACAACCGCTATGGTTTCCTGTTGTCCTTGCGTGATGAATTAATAATCGGAGTGGTGTGTGCACCAGAGGAGAAATCTAGGACAAGGCTGCAGTGAAATGGCTATTAATACCAAGAGAGAACCATATATGCGGTTTTGCCTTAGTCATATAGTATTTATTCCTATTACCCTGCATAACGGCAGCAAAAATATTGATTCTTATATTAACATTTAAAAGCATAATAAATAGTAAATTTACATTTATGCAAAAACATTTAATAATAATTGGCAGTCAGTAGATTTTCGAAGAGGTAACCTGTATGCTCTACTTTTTTGCAAACCTTATGATTATTTTGTGTCTGTCTTTTCAGGCTGCTTTAAAGATGACCGCATTGTATTTTGGACCTGGATGTATTCCACCTATTTTATGGAAAAATGGGCTCCTCGGCAGGATGATATGCTGTTTTATGTCCGACGTAAACTTTCTTACGTGAACACAGATGGCAGTGAAGGAAAAAAGGTGACTAGCAGAGGCGTACCCCGCAGGGTAAATGTTCACGTCCCCTTTCCCTAAATCTTTCATATGTTATATGATTATAAATATAACGGTCTGCTTTTGCAAAAACTTGTATCCCCATAAGGCCTCTTGCACACGACCATGTGCTGGCCGTGCCCGTGCTGCGGATCGCAAATTGCGTCCGTTCCGCAAAAAGATAGAACAAGTTCTATTGTTTTGCGCAACAGAAGCACAGAACGGAACCCCATGGAAGCACTCCTTAGTGCTTCCGTGGGGTTCCCTTCCGTTCCGTTCCACACTGCATCACCGGATTTGTGGACCCATTCAAGTGAATGGGTGCGCATCTGTGATGTGGAATGCACGCGGCCGGTGCCCTGTGTATTGCAGACCGCCGTATGTGGTCCGCAATATGGCAACGGGAGCACTACGGTCGTGTGCAAGAGGCCTAACAGTTATGGAGTGTATTTTCTTATAACTGACAGCTGTCTCTTGTTCCATTCACTTGACTGCAATTGCACTGCGCCTCCGCTACAAGAGAGGCACCAAGCAGTGTAATCTTAATGAGGAAGTACTTGTACGAGTGCCACCACCTCTTAAAACAGTTGGTCGGTGAGAGTGCCGGGAGTTGTACCCTCAACGATCAGATATTGATGACCTGTCCTGAGGATAGGTCATTAATATGTACTGGCTGCACAACCCCTTTAAAGTGTAACTGCCATTCTATTTTTAATTACTGAAATTGTACATTTCTATTAGACGAATGGCTCTAAAGTGGCCCATTCTCAGCCTTAGCAATGCTCCTCTGTCTTCTGTTTACATAACAGTGGAGACTTGCTAACATTGTGTTATGTAAACAGAAGACAGAGGAGCGTTGCTAAGGCTCAAAATGGGCCACTTTAGAGCAATTTTTCTAATAGAAATGTATGATTCCAGTAATTAAAGTATATTACAAAAATGGTGAGTATCACTACCTGTACACATTACTAAAATAAAAATAGAAAAGAAGTTACACTTTAAGGTTTCAACCCAACTCTTCCATTCTCCTTTAATGGTGAATTTGCCAAGTTGTGTATTAGTACATTCCCTTGCTCACGCATCTCTTTCAAACTAGGCAGGGTTGCTATTCAGTACTCTAGGAAAGCTGGGTGATAGCCCTCATCCGTACTGTAATTGTGCACCAGCTTTGTCGTTAAACTATACATTTTGACTACTATACAAAGTTTGAGGACTAAACGTTGGGCTGTATTACTGACCGATGTTCAGGCAGTTTGAGTGCCGTGGGTGATAACGCATCCATCGGCACTTGTTTGGACCGATCTGAATACACAGGACATTGCAAAGTGAATTTGGGAGGAACCATTTCTACCGGAGCTGTTTTTCCCTCATTAAGTTCTGTTGATAATCTGCAGCACATCCTGATTACATAGGAAGATGTGCTGCCAGTAATCGGGCAGTGGTCCAACCAATCACTAGGACAGGGGATGGACATGCGTGCGCACTGCTGCGCTGCTGGAGAGAGAGTGCATGTACTCTGCTACGTCCGCCAGTCCTACAAAGCTGCTCCATTCAAACGGGGAAATACGGCACCTATTCTCATGACCGTTTAAGTCCCCAACAGTCGGACTGCCACCAATGAGACACTTATCCGCTGTTGACAGGAAAGGGGGTGTGTTGTAATCAGATAAGCCCTTTACATTTTTAATAGTTTTATTATCATTGAATTATGATTCTGCAAAATAAACTGAAAAAAATGAATATCATATAAGATCGTCTGAAACACTTTCACTGTGGTTATCTGTGTATTCTGCCGCACGCTGGGATCTTCGTGTCCTGTCAGTGGAGGGGCGGTGAGATACTGTAACCGGTTGTGACAGATTTAGGTGAGGGATTACTGTGTTTATTGTGGCTATTTAGGCGTTAAGAGGTTTATTCCAAATTGCTTTGTTTTCACACTACCTGAAGTTGATTGAGGAAATATCTTATGACAAAGCCTCCCCTGCTACTCTGGATGTTGCGGTCTGTTTGCACATAGTACTGAGGGCTTCTTCATGTGTTCTGAGGTAAACAGTGAGCCATGTTAGTGTTTCACATACCATTACAAGTCGGCATGTGGCATTTCGGAAATTTCAGCTGGCGTGGCCAACCCCTGTCACAGTACATTCAAGATTAAACTGGGTGGGCTGCAGGGACAAACTGGGAACTTAAAGTGGCCCTAGAAAAAAACAATCAATAAAAAAGAAAAAAATTGGCCACATGTTGGTCCAAATTGAAAGAACGTGGGGCCAACAAAGTAGGCGGGGCCAGTGCAGCACAAAATACCGCCCCAGCAGAACCATATACCCCAGTGCAACACAAAATACCGCCCCAGCAGAACCATATACCCCAGTGCAACACAAAATACCGCCCCAGCAGAACCATATACCCAAGTGCAGCACAAAATACCGCCCCAGCAGAACTAAATACCCCAGTGCAGCACAAAATATTGCTACCTCCACTGCAGTAGTCGCCATCCTGAAGATGGCCATACAGTTGAATTCAAGAAGGGGAACTGAGGCCAGGACCATAAATACCTGATACTCCTAGCATTAATTAATGCTGAGAGCATCCAGTCGTTAGCCATCCCCACGGCCACTGGGTACATAACAGCCCACTGAGCTTTGGCTACTATTGAGAGCAGTCGTCGTCTGAGAGCTGCATTGTTTCTTGATAATTTAGATGCCTGCACAAATAACAAGATCACCCAAGGAATGAGCGTTTCGCTCGTTCATCGGGTGGTCGGTGGTACCTTTTCACGGGCAGATTGTCGGGAACGAGCGCTCGCAGGAATCTCTCGCTGTCCTTTTACACAGGACAAGCGAGCAGCAGATTGTTGGGAAGGAAGCGTTCGTTCCCGACAATCGTTTGCTCGTCAGCAGAGGACAGCACTGCATTTACATGCAGCGATCTCCTTCACAGTATGCGGACTAGAGATCGCTAATGCGATCGCTCTTCCCCACACAGACTCGTTGATCGTTTTTGTGAGCACGTTTCGCTTGTTCATTGGGTGATTGGCGGTACATTTACACTGCCAGATAATTGTTAATGAGCATTCCTATGAACGCTAGTTAGTGATTATCTTTGGGATTCTCAGCCCATGCAAAGGGACTTGCCTACAGAGGCATAAAGGTCCCTCTATACAGGCCAGTTTTGCAGGCGATTGTCGGGAAGGAAACGTTTACACGCTTGTTTGCAGACAGCAGTTGCTATTTACACATCTGCTGCTGGCACACAACGATTTTGCTGACCGCATGAATGATGTGATTACCCAATGAACGAGCGAAAACACTCGTTTCTCAGGTAATCAGTGGCACCTTAATACCGCCAGATAATTGCTAACTAGCGTTTCTATGAACTCTTGTTAGCAATCGTCTGGCCGAGAATCTGCTTGTGTAAAGGGTCCTTAAAGGAGAGACTAGACACGCAGATGAAGCAGGCGATTGTCGGGAAGGAAGCGTTCCTTCCCAGCAATTGCCTGCTCGTTAGTGGAGGAGACCGCTGCTATTACATACAGCAATCTCCTCAACAGTATGGGAAGGAGCGATGGCTAATGCCACCGCTCGTCCCCATACTGAATCATTGTTTGCCGGCAGCAGATCGTGATTACACAGCAAGATCTGCCGCCAGCAAACAATGATTTTTAAACCGGCTGAAAGATTCCGACTGCCTGATGATGGAGCGTTTGCTCGTCAGGTAATCAGTGCCAGTATTACACTGCCAGATCATCGCTAACGAGGGTTCCTACGAATGCTTGGTAGTGATGATCTGCTCGATTATCTGTGCATCTAATATAAGCCTAACACTTCATATGACAGGGAGTGGCTATGAGGGAAAAATATCAGAGCTGTACCTCCTGTGTGAATGGCGCTGTTTAGTGCGGCATCTGGTGATGGACTTTCCCAATTGTGCCGGTGCTTTGCTCCAGCATAAGTGCTGCCTGTATTCACTGATGTACCGATGCTTGTAGTACTGTAGTAGCTTTCATTTTTGAAGCTATACTCACTGTAGTGTAATATGACTCTTTCTAGTGCCTCTTTGACAACGCAGGAGCGGGTCACACCACGACTACTTCTTGCAGCCCAGTCATTGTGCACACAGATGGCCTGTTAACCAATGAGAGAGCAGGTGCTCATGACTTTATGGGCTCTAACTGGGTATTGAAATGGGGGGTCTGTTCACTGGGGAGGAGACTTTCCTTTAAAAACTAGAACTGATAGAAGGAAAACCTTACCTTTTTTATAAGCTACTTCTATCGTCCTGCTGTACCCCCAACGATGCCAAGATTGAAATAAAAAAATGGAACTAATATAAAACATAAAATATGCAAAACAGTGAAGCAGGTGGCCTGATTTAGTCACGTGGCATTCCGGGAAGTTGGGCGGCCATGTGGCAAATAGCTTAGAACTGATGCCTTGCAGCGCAGTGCAAAGAACTGGATCTGTACCAAAGAGCCATCTGCGTAAATTTTTTTTTTTTTTAAGGTGCCTTTTAGGGTCTCAGATTTCCCTTCACTAGTTTTGAGATAAAAAAAAAATATATATATAAATTGAGTAGATGAAAAAGATGCAGTCAGAGCTGATTTCTATTAGGGCTCATGCAGACACCCGTTGCCGCCAGGGGCGGATTGGCCATAGACCTTACAGGGAAATTTCCAGGTGGGCCGATGCCCAGGGGGCCACCGAAGCCTCAGGATGTAATAAAGTTGAATACAGCAGGGGAGGCATTATTTTGTGCTGCACTGTGGAATTTGGTTCTGCTGGGGTGGTATTTTGTGCTGTACTATGGTATTGCTGTCCGTAAGAATAGAAAGTTCTATATTTTTGCAGGGCAATGGAACGGACATACAGATGCGGACAGCGCACGTGTGTGTGTTCCACATCTTTTGGGGCCCTATTGAAGTGAATGGGTCCGCATCCAACCTGGGAAAAAATGCAGATCGGATGCGGACAAAAAATACTTTTGTGTGCATAAGCCCTTATAGTGTGTGTAGGTGTTTTAGATGTCCAGTTGGGTGGGATTTCACGTGACTGAATAATGGCGCTGTGTAATTGCCAATGCTGTGACATCCAGGGACTGGATTGTAGATTTAAATAGCCATACTACACAAAAGATATTAATCTTCAGATATCGGTGGTATCTACTGATAATCTAGAGGTCATACACATTAGAGGAAAGTCGGCCAAACCTGCAGATTTCACTGGAAACTGACGAATGTATAAAGGGGGTTCTCTGGGATTTTCAGATCGATGAGCTATCCTCAGAGTAGCTCATCAACATGAGATTGGCAGGGGTTCAACACCCACACCCCAGCTGATCAGCTACTTGAAGAAGCTGCAGCGCTCACAGGAGCTCTAGTGAGTGCCTCGGCCCCTTCCCAGCTCCCCAATGCATAGCCGCTGTACTTGGCATCGCGGCTTAGCCCCATTCACTTGATTAGGATAAGCTGTGCCTCAGCCATGTGACCAATGAATGTGATATCACGTGGTCTAGGGGGAGGCCTAAGCGCTCAGAGTGCCATGGCCTCTTCATACAGCTGATTGGTGGGGTTGCCGGGAGTCAGATCCCCGCTAATTTCATGCTGATGATAGGCCATCAATAACAAAATCCTGGGAAACCCCTTTAAGGTATATGGGGCTGGCCCTTCCCTTCCCCGTTAGTGTAGATTGGGCATGTTGTATTCCAACATGCCTGATCTTTTTGTCTACAGTGGAAGTAAGCTGCTGCCAAATAAGTCTAGCACTCAGCCAAGCCAGGTGTGCATGGGTATGGGGGAGTCGGGAAGAATAGTTATTAGGCTGGGTTCAAATCTACGTTGTGAAATCCGTCACTCTGATCCAGTCACAAGATCTGGCATATATGTGAAATCCGTCACTCTGATCCGGTCACAAGATCTGGCATATATGTGAAATCCGTCACTCTGATCCAGTCACAAGATCTGGCATATATGTGAAATCCGTCACTCTGATCCAGTCACAAGATCTGGCATATATGTGAAATCCGTCACTCTGATCCAGTCACAAGATCTGGCATATATGTGAAATCCGTCACTCTGATCCGGTCACAAGATCTGGCATATATGTGAAATCCGTCACTCTGATCCAGTCACAAGATCTGGCATATATGTGAAATCCGTCACTCTGATCCAGTCACAAGATCTGGGGGGCGGAGCCAGCAAGCGATGGTGTAGGACGTCTTCACCAGAGCTCCTCACCACTAGCCCAGCTTTTCAGCATTTAACCAGTAGATAAAGACCCCAAGATGGGGAAAACCCTCAGAGACAAAGATGGAGCTTCGGGGATCTCCTCAAAGACAAAGAAGACTCAGGGAGACCTGAACAAATTCCTTAATAGGAGATCTTCGTCTCACCCGGAGAGTGGCAAGATGGCGCGCGAGGCGCGAAACAACTCAGAGCGGGAGGGCGCGGAGTCGGATGCTGACAGCTCCGACACTGAAGCATACAATAGAGGTGAGCAAGACTCTCTTCCCCTGACCCGAAGCTTTCTCCAGCAGTCGCTGGCTCAGGCCCTTACGCCCGTGATGAGAGAGCTGTCGGACATCAAAGCCGAATTCCAGCAACTGGGCCTCAGGGTAGAGGCCCTGGAGGATAACCAAGACCTCCTTGTCCGCCACGGCACGGGTGTACAACACCACCTATCAGCCATGTCCAAGATGGTTAATACGGCATACCTGAACCTGGAAGACCAGGAGAACAGGGGACGTAGAAAGAATGTCCGCCTGAGGGGAATACCCGAATCGGTGTCGGCGGAAGACCTGACTGACACCGTACGCCGCTTGTTTTCCACTTTAGTAGGAGAAGAACAGGCCGCCGCCATTATTATTGAAAGGGCTCATAGAGCTCTCCGGCCCAAACCAGCGACTGGGGAGCCGCCTAGGGACGTGGTGTGTGCCCTTATGAACTTTCTGGACACCGCAGCCGTTTTGCGTGCTGCCAGAGAGAAGGAAGACATCTTGATTGATGGCCACAAAGTCCTTCTGTTTCAAGATTTAGCTGCAAGTACGCTGGCCAAAAGAAGAAACTTGCGCCCATTAACCACGCTGCTTAGGAACAAGAAACTGCCGATCCGCTGGTTGTTCCCTTTTGGCCTTAGCACTGCGATAGGAGGGAAGCAGTTCACTATCAGGTTTCCAGAGGACTTACCACCTGTATGGGAGGCCTTGGGATCAGAAGCCCTGGACATTCCGTCATGGCTTCCCTGTAATCCGGTGATGGATCTACCACGCTTGCCGCAGGCGGATGGCTGGCAGCTTTCACAGAAGAAGAGGTCTCCGAAGAAAAGGATCCCCTGATCTGATCCTCTCAAAGATTACTGAGGACTCTCCGGATCGGGACTTGTGACATCCCGACCACGGTGATTGAGGCAGACGCCATGTGTCTGTCTTTCAGGTTTCATGCGCTGTTTTGCTCTTTACCGCTCCCATGTGCAGGTTATACCTGTCTTGATACTATTTATGCCTCCTTCATTACTACCCTTTCCCGCCTTTTTCCCGCATCTTTCCATCCCTCCATTTGTCATTTCATTCTGTCGCTGCTCTGTCTCTACCAAGAGAATCGCAAGTGTGTATTGCGAGGTGCCCTAGAGGGTTTCTCTCTGTTTAGATGTTCTTCTCCATAATACTTATCTACCGTCAATAGCAAGGTTGCTGGGTCTAGTGAGTGAGACCTGGCCTTCGGGTGCTTTTACACTGATCCTCCACACAGGGTTCTGTAACCCATCGGGTAGATACTACCCTTTCATCACAATGTCTTTTGTTCAATCCATTAGTGCTGTTTATACTATGTTCCTTTATGTTGTTGCCCTATGTCAACCCTTACCTGATCCCCTAGCATACTTGCGCAGACTAACAAGACATTACCATGTCTGACTTGAAAGTTATATCTTGTAATGTGAATGGTATGAACACTCCGCAGAAAAGGAGCCAGATCTACCAATTGCTTAGGAAGGAGGGGGCTGACGTGGTACTTATACAGGAGACCCACTTTAAGCATTTGCACATACCTAAAACTATGAGCAAATGCTTCCCTGAATGGTACCATGCCTCCTACTCCTCCGCGGCAAGAGGGGTCTCAATAGCGTTGGGTCAGAACTTTCCTTTCACACTGATGTCTAAACTGACTGATCCTGCTGGGCGATACCTATTTTTGAAAGGTAAAGTAGCAAATGTCACGTACACTCTGGTGAACCTGTATGCACCGAACAGCAAACAGATCTCCTGGCTGATTAGTACTCTGGAGGTTCTCAAAACCTTTAAAGAAGGTTATCTCATTATAGGGGGTGACCTTAACCTCACGCTTGATCCCTCCAGAGACTCGACTTCTAAAAATAGGCCGCACTCCAAGGGGCAGATGAGGAGACTCCTCCTCTCCTTCAGGGACTTAGGGATCTCGGATGCTTGGCGTCTTCTGCACCCTGAGGACAATGATTATACCTTCCACTCGCAGTCGCATGATACCTATCAACGTTTGGATTATATACTTATATCTAATCATCTGCTGCCCTCGGTTACTGAGGCTTGCATTGGAAATATTGTAATTTCGGATCATGCGCCTGTGAGTGTGAGGATTAAGTTTCATGGTCTGCCTCCGAGGTCCTGGGTCTGGAGACTAAACGAGACGCTTTTGGAGGAGGAACCCCTCAGGCAGGATGTGGAGAAATGCCTAATTAATTATTTCAAAGAAAATACTGGAGGCCTTTCCAGTGGGACATCACTGTGGGAGGCGCATAAGGTTGTGGTCAGGGGAGAGCTCATCAGTTTGGGCTCCAGAGCCAAGAGAAATAGACAGAAACAGCTAGACTCCCTCCTTCAGCAGATTTCCACGCTTGAAATCCTCCACAAGAGATCGAAATCAGATGAAGTCCTAGGGTCACTCAAGAAACTGAGACTTGAGGTAGTTGATCTGTTAAACGTGCGTTCCGCGAGGGCGATTAAGGTACTGCGCTTTAAACAGTACTTACATGGAAACAGAGGCTCCAAGTTGGTCTCCAGTCTCCTTAAGGGCCAGAGGAACAAGTCTTTCATCCAGGCTATTAAATCTCCCTCAGGCTCTCGATTTATTGATACACCAGCAATAGCCCGGGAATTCTGTTCCTTTTACTCATCCCTGTATAACCTCCCTGTCCCCCTCTCTAGCCAGCAGCTTGATGATCGTACACTGGAGTTCCTTGATTCCATTGCTATCCCCAAACTGCCGGCGGAAGATAGGCATAAGCTACTCCTGCCATTCACAGTGGAGGAAGTAGGTAAGGTCCTTGCCTCTATTCCTTCTGGCAAGAGTCCGGGGCCGGATGGGTTCCCAATATCCTATTATAAAAAGTTTAAGGATATACTTCTCCCTCATTTCACTGATGTCTGTAACCTTCTTCTCACTGGTGGCTCCTTGACTCCACAGGCCCAGGAAGCACATATCACGATTATTCACAAAGATGGTAAAGATAAAGAGATTTGTGGTAGCTACAGACCGATCTCGCTGCTAAACACTGATCTAAAGTGGTGGGCCAAACTGCTAAACAGTAGAATTTCGGAGTTGCTTCCTGGGCTTATTGGAGAAGAACAGGCAGGCTTCGTAGCAGGCAGAGAAGGCAGACATAATATTAGCAGAGTAATCCATATGATCACCCACGCCATTAAAACTAGTACCCCCCTTGTATTATTAGGAACGGACGCTGAGAAGGCATTCGATAGGGTTAGTTGGAACTTCATGGGGAAAGTCTTGAGTGCCTTCGGTTTCCCAGCAGACTTCATAAAAGCCATTTTTACTTTATATTCTGCTCCGTCAGCGAGAGTTTTGGTCAACGGTACCCTATCGAATGCCTTCCAAATCAGAAATGGTACCCGTCAGGGTTGTCCGCTATCCCCCACCCTATTTATCCTTGCTCTTGAGACGCTTTTACTTAAATTTCGCCAATCTCCCAAGATTAATGGGGTAAAATTAGGAGGTTACAATCACAGAATGGCTGCCTTTGCGGATGATTTGTTGCTTTGGATGACGAACCCTGAGACGGCTTTACCAGAGATCATGCAGATTTTTGAGACTTTTGGGGAGGTTTCAAATTTTAAAATTAACTTTGATAAGTCGGAGGCCTTGGGTATATCACTGCCACCAGCCCTGCGTACCAGAGTTAAGGCTCTCTCACCATTTAAATGGCCCGTGCAGGCAATTAAATATTTAGGGGTTATGATCCCGATGGAACCCAAACTCTTATTCAGCCTTAATTATCCCCCATTACTCTCCAAGGTCACTTCCATTCTCTCAAACAGTCATTCGCCTTTCCTCTCCTGGTTGGGTAGAAAGAATGTTTTAACCACATACATTCTGCCACTGATTATGTATACATTGAGAGCTCTTCCCATATCAATCCCAGGCACTTTTATCAACAAATTGCAGGCTGTCATGAGCAAATACCTTTGGGATAAGGGTCGTCCTAGAGTTTCCCTTCGACTCCTTTCGCGTAGGAAAAAGCAAGGAGGAATATCCCTCCCGGATATAACAACCTACATCCAGGCTATTAGCCTAGAGAGGTGGGTCAGGTTAGCCAGACAGGAGACCCACTGTATGTACATAGACCTGGAGTTAGCCCTATTAGGTAGGGCAGTATTTCGCAGCCTGTGGATTCCTGGGAAGACAGGGATGAGGGCTAGAGTTGACAGTGAGCTCACCAAAGGTTTGATTAATGTTTGCCATGGGTCTGGGGAGCTCTCCTCTGGCCACACCAGGATTTCTCCTTTGGCACCCTTGCCGGTGGTCCCCATAGTGATGCATCCACAGATTCAATTTCCTTCGGGCATTTGGCTCTCATTATCTCGCTGTAGGGTAGGGGATCTAAAGAGGGTCCAGACGTCTCCTGGCTTTTATCCAGCCTTGTCAGGTGATGATATACCTGGACAAGACTTCATCCAGAGGAATGACTTCGAGTCTATTTGCAAACAGTTTCTGGCCTCTGATTTCGCTCCACGACACGATCCGACTTGGCTGGAGAATTTTATTCTCCTGCCGAAGTTGCCCGCTAAGTGTGTTACCCTCATTTATAGGCATATTCTGGATGCAAGGGACGCTAATGCGCCACCGTGGGTAGTGGAATGGGAAAGAGAACTCCGCCTTGTAGTGAATGATGCTGACAGAAAATGGATCCAAAAATGCTCACATGGTTTCTCCAAATGTATAAAGATACAAGAGAATTCTGTTAAAATAGCGTTAAGGTGGTACAGAACCCCGGAGTACCTTTTTAAAATCAAGCTCCTCCCCACTGATCTTTGCTGGAGATGCAAGGCTGATACTGGTTCCCTCTCACACATCTGGTGGTCCTGTCCGATTGTACGTGCTTTCTGGGATGATGTTGAAAGGGTCATAAATATGATATGTGCCACGAATCTAAAGCTCACAGTGCAGTTGGTGATGCTTTGGTTACCCACACCCTGTTTTCGCCCAAGTAAACATACCCTCATCACACATCTACTTATGGCGGCAAAGCTACTGATCCCAGTGAAATGGAGATCAGTTGACCCACCAACGTTAGAAATGTGGAGGGACAGGGTCCATCAGATGTGTCACATGGAAGAGCTGATAGGATGGACGTACCACTGTAGGGAGAATTTCCTGAAGCTCTGGCAGCCGTGGTTGGATTACAGGGCGAGCCTTCCTCAGTGATCTGACGAATGCTTCCAACAACTGCTGATGAGTTCTGCACTCCTCTACCTTTCCTTTGCCTTATACCCATCCTCTCCACTCCCGCTCCTCATCTTTTTGCTTTTTGCTTACTTACTTTTCGCCAGAAATGTACTCTGTTCATGTTTCACTCATACCATGTCTTAGTTGATGCAGACATTGCTGGTACTCTTGACACTAATCTTGACACTATCAAGCGAACTATGATTGGGTAATAGGTTGGCACAATGTTGGGTTTGTTAACTGTATGTCCTTGTTTCATATATGATCATTCACCCAAGGGCTTTTTAGCTCTAGCCGAGTGGTTATCATATCCTAGCATGTATTGTCAGGCACTGCCTTTGAAGATTTTTACTTTGCTGTAATGTGATATGTAACACTCTACGTGTATGCGTGTACTTAACTGATGATCTTTGTTTGTTCAATAAAAAGAGATTTCAAACAGTCACAAGATCTGGCATATATGTGAAATCCGTCACTCTGATCCAGTCACAAGATCTGGCATATATGTGAAATCCGTCACTCTGATCCAGTCACTATAGCCAGCATATATGCTGGCTTTCGGCCGAACAAAAAAACTACTACATGCAGCATATATGCCAGAAAATGGCCAGAT
This sequence comes from Bufo gargarizans, assembly GCF_014858855.1. Lineage (NCBI taxonomy): Eukaryota > Metazoa > Chordata > Amphibia > Anura > Bufonidae > Bufo > Bufo gargarizans. The sequence goes on along the minus strand of NC_058081.1, from coordinate 474,460,159 downwards.
CCCATTAGTCAATGGGGATACAGCGGTGCATGGTGGTATCTGCCTATGCCGGACACGGAAGTCCACAGCGCATATGTGAACGCTGCCTTAGTCAACAGCTGTCGAAGGTATGGGGGCAGCCTTGAGGACTCCTTTAGAAGAAAATGGATTGGATTATTCATTACATTAACCCTCTAACTTCCCAAAAGAGTTTTTTAATACATTTATCAAATATGTGTCTCATGTAAATACCCACTGTATTAGGACTTGTGTGTAGTCCTTATGAAGTCTTCTTCATTTTTATGAACTATGTATGTGTATTGTTTTATCCGCTTTTGTTTTTGTCATCGTACTTTGGTACATTTTGAAGTTTAACAAGCAGAGCGAAGCAAAATTAAACCTCGGGAGGGTGATTAAAACGCTCTCTGGGGGGGGCGCTGTCGACGCTATACAAACTGAATGTGGACAAAAAATTGTACTAACGATCAGCCCATCTAAAGGGTCCTTTAAACGAGAGCCGATCGACTTGTTACATTTCAGTCAGTGCTTGTTCTCGACTGAAATATGCACATCGTAAAGTATCCCTATTTTTCCAGGATTATGCCCATTTTTACCTAGCCCCTGAAGCATGTGGTACATGTTGGAAAAACGTATATTCGCCTGCTCACCACCGCTCTGTTCCTGGACCCTGGCTTCGTTCAGTGATCTTCCAGTTCTTGGTCGCTGCTGCAGCTAATAACTGGCCTCAGCGGTGGTGTGTCTTCAAGCGGCACATTGCTGCTTGGTCACTTGGGGACACCCCACTTCTGAAGCCAGTCATTGGCTGCAGAGGCGCATTTCACCATGTCCATACGCTGGCTTGAAGTAAACAGACTGGAAGAACCCTGCAGTAAGTCAGGGCCCTTTAATGGAATGGCGGGGAGTAGGTGAGTATTAGTTTTGCAACAAGTAGCACATGCTCTAGGGGCTAGGTAAAAAGGTACATAATCCTGGAGAACCCCTTTAAGGCTCCTATACACAATATTATAGGTTTAGAGACATTATCTGTGCCTGGTCCGAAAAGGGTGTGAGTTACTGTGAGGGGGTGTGGTTTTGAGGGAAACGGGCGTGACCTTTTTGTAGCTACAATTCTGGTGTAAGTAAGCCAACCAAAACTTTGTATACAGCAGGGGTGCACAACCTGCGGCCCTCGATACCATTCTATGCGGCCCCCAACCATCTGGTAACAGACATGTATGTTTATGTCTTGTGGCTGCCCACATGTATCTTTCATGTATTCTATCATTAGATGGGAGTACTAGAAGTGTAACTAGACATTTTTGGTATATACTGTATGTTCAATATGCCAGGTACAATATTTCAGTTGTTAATACCACTTTAAATTTTATTTTTGGCCCTTGGAATTGGTTCAGTCTGACAATGTGGCCCCAAGACAGAAAAGGTTGTGCACCCCTGGTATAGAGTCAAGGGCCTTTTACATGGGCCGACACAGCAGGCAATTATCAGGCGTGATCCGTTCATTCCCGATAATTGCCTGCTCTTCAGAGGAGTGGAGAGCTGCATTTACATGCAGCAATCATCACGTATATGAGGACGAGCAATTGCTACTGCTTGTCCCCACAGATTCATTGTTTCTGGGCGGCAGATCGCTGTTTACGTGGGACAATCTGTCAAGCTGCCAAAAAACGAAGCTGTTACCTGTTGAATACAGAATTGTCTCTCCCTGCACTACCTTTATCATCCAGCCTCAGCCGCTGTGATAAATCTGGTGCAGGTCTAGACACCAGTTTAGGCTACTTCCACATCAGCGTTGCGCCATCTGGTTTTGAGATCCGGCACAGGGTCTTAAAACCGCAGCACAACGCTTCATTTTACCCCCATTCATTGTCAACGGGGACAAAACTGAACAATCTGGAAAGGAGTGCACCAGAATGCATTCTGTTCCAGTTTGTTTCATCCTATGCAGGACACAAAATGTTATTGTGTGCGGCATGGGAAACTGAACAAGCCGAACACGAAAAAAAAAACTGGATTCGGTGCCCATTTACTTACAATGGTTTTAGTGCTGGATCTGGTTTCTTCATTTTCGATATAATACAACCGGATCCGTTCTGAACGGATGCAGCTGTTTGTATCAGAAGCGTGTTGCTGTGGTTTTGAGGGGATCTCAAAACCGGACAGCACAGGGGTTCTCAAAACCGGACAGCACAACGCTGATGTGAAAGTAGTCTTACACCATCTTGAGGATGAGTAAATCTGCCCTATTGTGTGGCCAGACCCACTAAATAGGAGATAAAGGTCTTTGCCTGTGTAAACCAATCCCTCAGACATACTGTAATGACTGTATCTGTGATCTGTTTGTGTTATCAAGTGGTTTTATTGAATTCCTAATTGGCTTAATTACATTTCAGCAGCAAAAGCCCAGCAGCCAAAGCTCTGTGTAGTGACAATTCTCAGCAGCATTTTTTTTTTTTTTTAAAGAGAACCTGTCACCATGAAAATGCAGCGTAATCTGCCGTCAGTATGTTATAGAGCAGGAGGAGCTGAGCAGTAAAGCAGTAAGTTTCAGTAAAACTTTTTTTTCATTCATTTAAATTCCTGCTCATTCTGGAATTTGTAGTCCAGGAGGCGGTCCTATCAGTGATTGACAGCTATCTGTGTATACATAGTCATAGAGGTAAGGCTGTCAATCACTGATAGGACCGACTCCTTGACTCCAAAGCCCAGAATGAGCAGAGATTTAAATGAATGAAATACAAGTTTTACTGAATCTTTTTTCCCCTCAAAACTCTATATCAATCTGCTCAGCTCCTCCTGCTCTATAACTTGCTGCCTGCAGATTACACAGCATTTTTATGTTGACAGGTTCCTTTTAACTTGCAATTTTTTACTTTTTCTAGTTTTCTACTAGTATCAGGTGATGGCATAGATTATCAAGTATTCTGGATTATCAAACCGTTTTTACCATCGGCTACAATAACAGTTTTATGTGTTGGTCAATGGGTCACGAGATCCAAAAGGGACTTTTTGGAGTTCGAAGCTTAGTCTCAAAGGCTTAAAAAAGTCTTAGTTGCCAAGACAGTTTAGGACACTCAGCCATCAGATCTCCCTGCTGACTCTCTCATGCACTCGGCTCAGCTAGGCGTTTGTGTTTTTCAATGGGAATAGGGGAGTAAACATCTGTCCATCCAATCTGACCTGTTATCCTGTAAGTTGATCCAGAGGAAGGCAAAAAAAACAACTTTGAGGTAGAAGCCAATTTTCCCCACTTAAGGGGGGAAATAAATTCCTTACCGACTCGAATCAGGCAATCAGAATAACTCCCTGGATCAACAACCTATCTCTCTAGTAGCTATAGCCTGTAATATTACACTCCTTTTTTTTCCTAACGTGAATAACCCTAATTTTGATAATCTTTCAGGGTACTGTAGCCCCCCATTCCAGTTATTACTTTAGTTGCCCTCCTCTGAACCCTCTCCAGCTCTGCTATGTCTGCCTTGTTTACAGGAGACCAGAACTGTACACAGTACTCCATGTGTGGTCTGACTAGTGATTTGTAAAGTGGCAGGACTATGTTCTCATCACAGGCATCTATGCCCCTTTTGATGCAACCCATTATCTTATTGGCCTTGGCAGCAGTTGCCTGAAACTGGTTTCTACAGCTTAGTTTGCTGTTCACTAAAATTCCTAGGTCCTTTTCCATGTCCGTGTTACCCAGTGTTTTACCATTTAGTATGTACGGGTGACTTGCGTTATTCCTTCCCATGTGCATAACCTTTCATTTGTCAGTGTTAAACCTCATTCACCACTTCTCTGCCCAAGCCTCCAATCTATCCAGATCCCTCTGTAGTAGTATACTGTCCTCTTCCGTGTGAATTACTTTACACAGTTTAGTGTCTCCTGCAAAAATTTATATTTTACTGTGCAAGCCTTCAACAAGATCATTAATAAATATATGGAAAAGAATAGGGCCCAATACTGACCCCATGGTATCCCACTAGTGACAGTGACCCAATCTGAGTATGTACCATTAATAACCACCCTCTGTTTTCTATCACTGAGCCAGTTACTTACCCACATACAGACATTTTCTCCCAGTCCAAGCATTCTCATTTTATATACTAAACTTGTATGCGGTACAGTGTCAAGTGCTTTGGAGAAGTCCAGATATACGACATCCATTGATTCGCCGCTGTCAAGTCTAGAACTTGCCTCCTCATAGAAACTGATTAAATTAGTTTGACATGACCGATCCCTCATGAAGCCATGCTGTTATGGCATTATTTGATTATTTTCATTGAGGTACTGCAAGAGTTTACCCACGACAGTTGTTAAACTTGCTGGGCTATAGTTTCTGGGCTCTGTTTTTGGACCCTTTTTGAATATTGGCACCGCATTGGCCATGCGCCAATCCTGTGGAACACTCCATGTCATTATAGAGTCCTTAAATATCAGAAATAAGGATCTGGCTATGACATTACTTAATTCTCTTTAGGATACAGGGGTGTATGCCGTCTATTTTAATCTTTTTAAGATGCCCCTGTACTTATTTCTGGGTCAGACAGGGCACTTTTAATGGGGAATTTACTTTTACATTCTGCATTTCATATGAAAAATTATTTTACAGTGGAGAAAAAAATATTTAATAGCTTTGCTTTCTCCTCGTCGCTCTCTGCAACTCCCCCCTCGTTACTCTGTAAAGGGCCAACACCTTCAGATTTATACTTTTTACCATTTATATAATTGAAGAACATTTTAGGGTTAGTTTTTGCTCTCTTTGGTAATTATTTCTCGGTCTATTCAATTTTTTTTTTCCCTTAGTTTTTCAATGCTTCCTCGCCACCCTCCTGTTTTAGTGATTTTAAATGCTTTCTTTTTGTCATTTATTGCTTTCTTTACAGTTCTATTTATCCACATTGTTTGTTTTCTTTCTTGTTCCTTAACCTGTTATTCCCTTAAGGTATGTACCTCTCACAATTCGATTTTAGGATGCTTTTAAAAATATCCCATTTTGTGGCTGTATTTTTATTTTTGAGGACTTTGTCCCAGTTAGTTAGGCCTATGGCCTCTCTTAGTTGGCTAAATTTTGCTTTTTTGAAGTTTGGTATTTTTTTTCCTCCCTGAAGAAACACTCTTTTGAATGACAATTGGAAGGTTATTACTTTATGGTCACTATTTCCCAGGTGTCCCCCAACCTGCACGTCTGTTGTTCTGTCAGGCCTATTGGTTAATACTAAGTCAAGTATGGCTTTTCTTCTAGTCGGGTCCTGAACCAGTTGGGAAAGGTAATTGTCTTTGGTTATTGCCAAGAACCTGTTTTCTTTATAAGATATATATATATACAGGTTTCAGTTTCCCAGTCTATATCTGGGTAGTTGAAGTCCCCCATAATAACTACCTCATTATGATCTGCCGCCTCGTCTATCTTCTGGCCTCATAGTCATTGTTAGTGGACCATATTGTTTGGTGGTTGTGCATTTTCCTCTAAGTTCACCATAAGATTCTGCTTCTTTCAGCAGGTGGATGTTGAAGTCTATCGTAAGGATTCTAAGAAGCTCCCTGGCCTTGGGGATCCAGACATAGACTGGGAGGAGAGTGTCTACTTGAACCTTATTTTGCAGAAGGTAAGCAATTATCCATTACTTATTTGAGAACCCACTTACACACATTATATGAAACTCGGTCATCCTGGCCTGTAACAGTTAACGAAGTTTCACTTCCCTCACTCTTCAAAGAATCCTCCCCTAACCCTTGACTGGCACATACTGTTCCTCATGTTTAGGTTACCGGCAGTTTTTGGTTCTTGACTTGCCCAGGACATCTCAATTTTCAGCTAGAATGTCTCTTTGGTTTAGAGGGAGGTTATTTGCTACTATCTTCAAATGATAGTAAATGGTATATTTGAAATCTGTAATCTGAAACTTTTTGAAGAACTAAAAGGACACAACCATCAGAAACGTTTAATTTTACTAGTTCATGGATTAGCTGAGACAGTGTTCAGTGGAACTACTTTCCCATCTTTTCACAGCACAACAGGTTTTCAGTCAGCATAGTCAAGATGGTTAGTTCTAGGTCCTGTTACTTCACACTGCTCTGTCAGCTGCCTCTGGTTTTCCCTTTGTTATTGACTTTGTGAAAACTGCTTATCTTGGCTTAGGCAGTACAGTTCATAAAGGCCCATTTACACAGGTCAATTATTGGGAATGAACCATTCAATTTGTAGTAGGTGAGAGTTGTATTTACATGCCGAAATCATGTCTTCTGGGCAGCAGATCGTTGTTACATTCACCCGATGAACGAGAGTTTGCTTATTCATTGGCTGATCAGCAGCATGGTTACACAGGGCAGTGATCAGGAATGACCATTTGCTCAAATGTTCATTCCCGATAATTAGCTCAATAACCTGCCTATGTAAAACGGCCTTGACGGGGTTGTGCAAGAGCCAAAATGACCCGCCCCTCCCATTTTGCTGGACCCGCAAAGGGAAGATGCTCCCTTCTCCTGCAGGCCTGCGGTTTCACATTGCCCCAACCAATCACATGCTGTGGCATTGTCTGACGGGGAGCCGGTGTCGGGGAAACAGGTAAGTCATCTTAGTTTTGCAGGTCCTGCAAAATGGGGAGGGGTTTCCTAAAAACCCTTCCCCTTCATTCTTGCACAGCCCCTTTAACCTTGAGTTTCACTGTAGTTTGTAAATGGAGATCCTGTACTGGTCTGTAACATAGTTTCTTGTGTTGCCATCTGGTGGCCAATGTAATAATTGTGACATTTCATAACTGATAAATATATATATATATTTAGATATAAAATCGCCATCTGGCTACCATTAGAGCTACATGCGGATATACATGTTAGGGATGAATATGCGATCATTGCTCTGTGTATAGTGGTAGAAATGACTGTTGCCTTTCTCCGCAGCTTGATTACATGGTGACTTGCGCAGTGTGTACCCGTTCTGAGGCTGGTGATATCCACATACATAAGAAGAAGTCCCAGGTGGGTGAGTGGTCTTTTGAGACACCGTCTGGACAATAAATATATTTAATAGAGTCCCTAATAGTTTATATCAGTACAGATGTAGCAGAACTGTGTTTGTCACTTGATATCAAGATGTTTTATGTGTGGGATCACATAGGAGTATAGGTAAAACACAAGCATATAGGGCCAGATTTATCATTAGCTTAAGTCAGAATAATGGAGTGAAAAAAGTCGCAAATTTTTGCGCAATCTCTTAAACTGCGCAAAAATTTGCGACTTTTTTCTGCTCTGCACTATGCTCGCCAGTTTTCTGAAAGTGGGCGTGTTTTCTTATGTAAATGAATCTCTAGACAGATTTACTATTGGGACTATTTAAAAAGTCGCAAAAAAGTCGCCATTTCACTCCAGTGAGGACCATGCTTATCTTATGAGACTTTTTAATAGAACATGCAACTTTTTCGTAAAGATGTGCGACTTTTGTAAAGCTGCTTACTGACGGATAAACTGCTACCGTCAAACCACATTTATTACAGTCTTAAAGGGCCGATCATAAATCTGACTTGGCTAAAACTGACTTTAGCCATATGTGAAAGTGGAGTGAGCTGTCGAGTAATGATAAATCTGGCCCATAGAGTGCAGCTTATTCCCAGTTGGCTCTGCTACATTGCAAACATCCAACTGGGACTTGTCTACAGCTCTGTAGACATGTAGTTGTGTTTTCTGTATCTTTATGTGCATATGATGTTCTTTCAGCAAGTATTTGCTTCTCCAAGCAAACACCCCATGGACAGCAAGGGGGAAGAGTCGAAGATCAGTTATCCCAATATCTTCTTCATGATTGACAACTTTGAGGAGGTAATGACGGCTATTCCCGAACACTGTCTATCTGTCTTTTACGCTGTATGACTATATTAACATGTTGTATTCTAGGTGTTCAGCGATATGACTGTAGGAGAAGGGGAGATGGTTTGTGTTGAGCTTGTGGCCAGTGACAAGACAAACACATTTCAGGGAGTCATATTCCAGGGGTCTATACGATACGAGGCTCTAAAGAAAGTTTATGACAACCGGGTAAGTATGAGATTTGGGTAATATAACCCTTGAAACTGTTACACTTTTAACTTTTGAGAACTGGGCTTCTAAATTCACTGCTGGCTTTCATAAATTTGAAAGGCTTGTCCAGAATTACAAAAAAGTGTGTGCTTTCTTCCAGCCTGTCCACAAGTCGTGTGTGGGATATAATATACAATATACTGAACGGTCTGCTGGACCAAAAATCCCTTTAGGGGTCTCTAACTAATGATACAATTATATCTTTATTTTGTTAATTTAAAATATACACACAATAAGGAAACTCATTATTAAAATTATCAGGGTTCAGTGAGATGTCAGATTTAGTTACTGTCTGCTGATGGTTGCTAGTAGCAACTCAGAGCTTGTCCAATACAGCCCTTATTTGATATATTTGTACCTATCAGGTGCATTGCTTTGGGCGTGCTAGGACCAGGAAACTTATAAGTGTGTAGTTTGCATCACTCTGGTTGACCAATATTGTCCCCCAATCTATTTATTTAAATTTTTTATTTATTTTGTATTGTTTATTTGTTATTTATTTATTTGGTGAATATTATAAGTCAATCTCAACCATATATTTCTCATGGAGCCCAATCACAAACACACACTTGCCTTGTCAGGGCATACATTGTATCTATATGTCTCTGCCTGGGAGATGTTCCAACTTTGGCAGCAATTTGCAATCCAATATCTTCCCAAGCACTAACACTCTGTAAGGGTACTTTTCCCCTCCCCTCCATGACGGCACCTTACTTGGAGATTATCCTCCTCCTCCAGCCAGGCAGGGACAGGAAGGTTCAAAAGGGCCTGCCTCCTCACTTATCTACAGTGTCTTCCTGTCCCTGCCAGGCGGAGGATAGGACTACGTTTGTGCTCCGGTCGGGAGCTTTCTCGCGGAGGGCGGGTGCATTGCGCCAGCCACGGTCTTACCTTGGGCAAGTAAGTCCGTTCCATGGATGCCTGCCGCGGTCCCCTTTTCAAAACTCGCCAGCGCGTAGTGGCAGGCCGCGGCAACCGGACACTCAGGGAGTACTTCCGGTTTCCAGGCTGCCCGCTGCCCGAGATTCTCGGCTCCGGCGGGTGACGTCATCTAGGGGCCTAATTGAGGTAGCCGGAGAGTTACCCGGCCGGATGACGTCGGAGGTCAGGGGGAGGACTTCCGGCCACACGTACATTCAAAATCTGGCGCCCTGGTCAAGTCGGATGTCGGCCTCTGACCAGACAGTTGCAAGCTTCCTGCAGCCTCAGACATCCGCACGTATGGATCAGGAGGAGGCTATGGACCAACCTGTAGCTGTGAGTGACATCCAGGTTGTGAGTATGGAATGCTGCTTGCACTATACTAAGTCTTTCTCATCTTTCCCCTTTTTTTGTATGGAAGAGTGACAAGGATAGCTCTGTAAGGCCTAAAATATCGCCGAAATCTAAAATTCCTAGATGTCGCGTATGTTCGGCCAAACTCCCCGATAACTATGCTAAAAAACTTTGTGAGAAATGCATTGATAGCATCGTTAGGGAAGAAGCCCCGTCCCTGAAACAGGAATTGCAGTGCCTGATTAAGCAGGAAATAAAAAACGCTTTCTCAGATTTTTCTGCAGCTGCTAACGTCCCATCTACTTCCAAACAGGGGCCTAGGAAAAGATCCCCCTTAAAAACCTCTTCATCTGCCTCTGATGTTTCTTCAGATAGCGAGGAGGATAGTTTTAATTCCGACTGATGAAGATTTTAAAAATTATCTATTTTCATCTGACGATATAAAGGATCTATTAAAAGCGGTTAGGGATACCATGGAAATTAAGGAAGAAAAAGTACATAAGTCCGCCCAGGATAAAATGTTTTCAGTATTAGAAACCAAGAAAAAAAGGGTATTCCCGGTACACAAAAATCTGCAGTCTCTTATCCTGAGGGAATGGAAAAATCCTGACAGGAAGGTTTTTCTGCCCCGAACAATTAGGAAAAGGCTTCCTTTTGACGAAGAAGAACTGTCCCCGTTCCTGACTTGTCCTAAAATTGACGTGTCACTCTCCAAATTAGCTAAGGGTTCCTCTTTACCATTTGAAGATACAGGATCACTGCGTGATCCTATGGACAAAAAAGTGGATGCTAGCCTTAAAAGAACATGGGATGCGGTCGCGGCTTTGTTTAAACCTAATATTGCGGCCACGTCCGTGGCTAGATCTCTAAAAAATTGGTTGGAACAACTAGAGATACTATTGAAGTCCAATACCCCATACGAAAATTTTGCAGACTCCTTCCCTCTTTTATTAAAAGCCGTAGATTTTCTGTCAGACACAACAGCGGATTCTGTCAGGCTGGCCGCAAGAGCTACGGCTCTAGCCAATAACTCTAGGAGGGCACTTTGGCTAAAAGCTTGGTCTGGTGACACAGGTTCCAAAGCGAAACTATGTAACATTCCATTTCATGGTAACCTTCTCTTTGGTCAGGATTTAGATAAAATCCTAGAGAAAGCGTCCGATTCTAAAAAGAATTTTCCAGAGGATAAAAAGAAGAGGAAAGCTCCCTTTTTTCGTCCCCAAAAAAAGGTGAGTTTTCAAAATAAAAGGAGTAAATCGGAAAACTGGAGATCAGGAAGACAGAAAGGGAAGGGATTTTTGTTCTCTCCCCGTTTCGAGGAACCTTCCAAAAAATGACGCCAGAGCCCCAGTGGGGGGAAGACTGGGGAAATTTGTGGATTGCTGGGAAAAATACTCTTGCAGCCACTGGTTACTGAATACTCTCAGCAAGGGGTACAGTATTCCCTTTGTAAGGAGGCCCCCCCCCCCCTATTTATTCAGACCCCAGTTCAGAGCTCGGAACATCTCCAGCTCGGCATGGAGCAAGAAATCGGACTTTTAGTTCAGATGAACGTCTTAGTTCCGGTACCTACGGACCAAGTCGGTCTGGGCTGTTATTCCAGGGTATTCTTGGTAAAAAAAACAAACGGGAAAATGCGTCTCATTATAAATATGAAAGCCCTGAACAGGTCCATAAAGCACGAAAAATTCAGGATGGAATCTATAAGAACCACGGTCAAAGTTCTACAGGAAGGGGCGTTTCTGGCATCCATAGATTTGAAAGATGCGTATTTTCACGTACCAATCCATCCAGGGTCTCAACCATTCCTGAGAATAGCGGTATGGGTCCAAGGGCAGTTAAAACATCTCCAGTTCCAAGCTCTACCTTTTGGGATAACGACTGCCCCCAGGCTTTTCACAAAAATTATGCTAGAGGCAATAACCCCTCTGAGAAAGGAAAAAATAATGATAATTCCATACCTGGACGATCTGTTGGTAGTGGGGGACTCCCGAAAAGACCTAGAGTCCAATCTATCCAGAATGATAGACAGACTGGAGGAACTGGGTTGGATTTTAAATCGGGAGAAGTCCCATTTAGTTCCCACGCAACAGATAGTTTTTCTGGGAATTCTCATAGACTCGGTGAGCCAAAAATGCTTCTTACCAGCAGAAAAGATCCCAAAAATCCAATCCCAAGTAAAACGGTTCAGGCAACAAAGATCCCACACCATAAGACAAACGATGGCCCTGATAGGAACCTTTTACAGCCTGTATCCCGGCAGTGAAGTGGGCGCAAATACATTCCCGTCCTCTTCAGACGTTTATGTTAAAAGTATGGAACCGGAAACAAGATTCCCTGGACAGTCTTATAATAATTCCGGATCACGTACGGTCCTCGCTAAAATGGTGGGAAGTAAACTTAAATTTACAGAGGGGAGTTCCATGGGTAGTGAGAGATCAGGTGATCCTCACCACGGATGCCAGCCTTTGGGGCTGGGGAGCACATCTTCAAACAAAATCAGCCCAAGGGGAGTGGTCACAGGCCCAGAAGAGATACTCATCAAATCACCGGGAACTTCTGGGTGTGTGGGAAGCTCTGAGTTACTTCTCAGAGGAGTTGGAAAGGTCCAACGTACAAGTAAGATCCGACAACAAGTCGGTAGTGGCATATATAAACCACCAGGGAGGAACAAAAAGCAAACAACTACAAGCCCTAGCCAACAAGATTTTCCTGTGGGCGGAGGAGAATCTCCTCTCCCTGTCAGCAGTTTTTCTAAAAGGGACGCAAAACATACAGGCGGATTTCCTCAGTCGCAGGAGATTAGATCCGGGGGAGTGGAGTTTAAAGGAGGAAATTTTCCAGACCTTAACACAAAGGTGGGGTCTTCCCCAAATAGACCTTTTTGCAAACAAAATAAATGCAAAATTACCAACCTATTTTTCCCTGGATCCATGGGATCCGAGGAGTGCAGGAACAGACGCGCTAGCTCTCCCTTGGAAATTCCAACTGGCATACTGTTTCCCACCTCTACCCCTGATTCCGAGGGTTCTCAGGAAAATAAAAGAAGAAAGGGCCGAGGTAATCCTGATTGTTCCCAACTGGCCGAGGAGATCCTGGTTTCCTCTCCTGGCAAAGATGTCCAGGGAGGATCCTTGGATTTTGCCCTGGTCAGAGGACCTCCTCTCTCAAGGGCCGGTTTTTCACCCAAAGACGCAAAGTCTGCACCTCTCTGCTTGGATCCTGAAAGGGCAGTATTAAAATCTAAGGGTTTATCGGACGGAGTAATTAATACCATGGTAGCCAGCAAAAAAGAGGTTACTAATAAAATTTACCGTAAAATCTGGAAGAGATATGTTTCCTGGTGTTCAGAAAATACCTCTAGCTCCAGGGGGTGTATTCTGTCTATTCTGGATTTCCTTCAAGAAGGTTTTAACAAAGGGCTAAAACCTAGTACTCTTAGAGTTCAAATTTCAGCATTAAGTACCTACTTAGATGAAAAAATAGCTCTTAATCCGTGGATTATTCGCTTCATGAAGGGAACCGTCAGACTCAGACCCCGGAATAGACCTCTAGTCGCTCCGTGGGATTTAAATTCTGTCCTCTCCGGTCTCACAAAACCCCCCTTTGAGCCCTTAGAGTCAGCAAATATCAGATATCTGACCCTTAAAACAGTTTTCCTAGTGGCCATTACTTCTGCACGTAGGGTTAACGAGATACAGGCCTTCTCGGTTAAAAAGCCCTTCATGACGATCAGGGACGACAGAATAATTCTAAGTTTCGACAATTCCTTTCTGCCTAAGGTTGTCTCGGAGTTCCACAGAATGGAGGAGGTGATTCTCCCTTCATTCTGTGAAAATCCCCGATCTAAAAAAGAAGAGGTTTTTCACACTTTGGATGTCAGAAGATGTGTTCTGAAGTATATATCAGAAACTAAACACTGGAGAAAATCCAATAACCTTTTTGTCCAATTCCTAGGGGGTAGGAAGGGATTAAAAGCGTCCAAAACTTCTATTACACGGTGGTTAAAATCGGCCATCTCAGAGGCCTACATAGCAATAGGAGAGCGACCCCCGGTAAATATCAAGGCTCATTCAACAAGGGCAGTATCGACTTCATGGGCGGAAGAAGCATCCGCTTCCTTGGAGCAGATCTGTAGGGCAGCAACCTGGTCGAATCCGCATACCTTTGTAAAACACTATAGGATAGATACTGACTCTAAAAGAGACCTATCCTACGGTAGGAAAGTTTTACAAGCTGTTGTCCCTCCCTAATTGACTAATCTGTTAGTTCTCCAAGTAAGGTGCCGTCATGGAGGGGAGGGGAAAAACTGAATTAGTCTTACCGGTAATTCCTTTTTCGCGAATCCTCCATGACGGCACCGCTTATATTCCCCCCCCCAAAAAAAAAAAAGGGACTAGTTATAAAGTTAATAATTAGTCTAGAGATATATGTATGAGGTTTAATACGTATGACAATGAATAGTTAATTAACTGGTGGAGGTCACGAATGAGTGTGTAAGTTTAGGGCCTGTCAAGTCCAGAAGACACTGAAGATAAGTGAGGAGGCGGGCCCTTTTGAACCTTCCTGTCCCTGCCTGGCTGGAGGAGGAGGATAATCTCCAAGTAAGGTGCCGTCATGGAGGATTCGCGAAAAAGGAATTACCGGTAAGACTAATTCAGTTTTCACACTTGCGGCAGGACGGATCCGACAGGCTGTTCACCATGTCGGATCTGTCCTGTGGCTATTTTGCCGTGCCACCGCTCCGTCCCCATTGACTTTTTAGTCCGGCGGCTTGCGCCGGAGCTCCGCCCCCGTCCCCATTATAGTCAATGGGGACGGAGCGGCAGTCCGGCGGCACAGCGAAATAGCCGCAGGACGGATCCGACATGGTGAACAGCCTGTCGGATCCGTCCTGCCGCAAGTGTGAAAGTACCCTAAGCTGATTAGCGCACCCACCTGCGTTACCAGTCTCCTACTGGCTCCTGCTAACTCTGTCCTCTATGAGGATTGATGTTGGCTCAATATGAGATATACTGATCGCTTTCCTCCATAGTGAACACTGCCTATGACCTGATCGTGCTGCTCCTAATGCTCCTAAATTCTCTCACTGACCGCTGTCTAAAACATGAAGCGATAGACTAATACACCCCTCCCGACATGTTTCGTGGGGTATAGGCGTGATTATGCAGCTCAACCCCATTCACCACAACAAAGCGACGCTACAGTAGCAGACACAACCTATGGACAAGTGTGGTGCTGTTTTTCTCATCCTATACAACTTATTTAAAGGGACTCTAAACCTAGAATGAAAAAATTAAAAAAAACAATCAAACGTAACATAATCTTCTTTTCTGTCTTTTATTTGCTCTTGTTTCATCAGATAACACAATAGAAATGCAGTGGAGTGCTCTCTCGGGCTGCAACCATGGCTTCTCTCCCTTCTGATGTTAGTGCATGTGAGCCAGGAAATTTAGGAGGAGGGGGCTGAGTTTAGGCTGAATACATTTTGTTTATACAGTGAGCGTGGTCGTTTTATTGGAAGGAATATGCTAGTTACTAATAATACAAAATAGATTTGGTAATGGCATCAGCCATAGTACCAGCTGTAGTGTATACATGGTACCAGCCATAGAACATATAGCTGAATAGCCAATCACAGTTACACAGTGATAATTTCTCTCTTCACTGCATCATTGTGCAGATTTGCCTTTCAGCAGCTTTAGAAAGTATGTTATGCTGGAGATCAGACTACATATATAGTATATACTTTTGGTTGTCCTGATACTATATTTATAGATAAGTGTATACAGAATGTATGTACGAAGCGTGGCCTCCATTACATCTCTGCAGAGGTTGCCGCCCAGCTTTCCCAGATTGATGAATTCCAAAGTTACCTCATTATGTGGTGATAAATCCCTTCATATGGCTAGAACAACTTGCCGTTCAGAGTCCTGGAAAAGATGGGTGACAACACTGTGCTGCTGCAGAGGTGATAACATTATGTTGCCCTGGTACCATATGATGAATGCACACAGTGTGTATTTTATAGAACCAATATTGCCCCCATCATTGCCAAAACAGACTGTTACCCAGCTTTCAAAAACCGTAGAAAGCCAGATCAGCCTATTTGCCAATTGATGAATCCCCAGTATTCTAGGATACCTAGCTGGATTTGCTAGCCAGGACCCTGGAAAAACTGAGTAAGCATCCCAGTGACAAATCCTCCATACTGTAGCATAGCTAGACAGATTTGTCATTCACGGTCCAGGGAAAGATGGGTAAGAAATGAATGACTGACTGCCTGTAAAGTGCTGCGGAATATGTTGGCGCTATATAATAATTTATATGGACCTGTAGTCTATCTAAGTAAGTCTTTATTACTCCCAAATCATGCCACGGCTAGGCAGAATTTACTTTCAGGTTCTTGTGAAAGCTGGATTACCACTATGTGGAGCTATAATAGAGCCTGCAGAATGCTAAATCTACAAAGATAAATCCCCCTCCATACTCCTAAATAGTGGCAGATTTGCCTTTCTGGGTCCTCAGAAGGCTGGTTTGCCACCATGTGGAACTGTGAAAAACTGCAGAACACTAAATTTACCAAGATAAAGCCCCCTCCTTGCTTCTAAATATTGCCATAGCTAGGCAGATTTGTCTTGCAGGGTCCTGGTAAAGGGTTCAGTGTCCTTTTTAAGACCCGAAGATCCCATTTGAAGGGGCTGTCCCAACCCCTTCTTAGAATGGAGGTAGCATGGGTAGCTCTTTGCTGTGGCTCATAAAGGACTGGAAGTCATTTGTCTACATTACAATGGTTATAAAAGTTCCTTCACATATTTTGGCTCAGGTCAGTGTGGCAGCAAAGATGGCTCAGAAGATGTCATTTGGCTTCTACAAATATAACAACATGGAGTTTGTACGGATGAAGGGACCACAGGGAAAAGGGCACGCGGAGATGGCCGTAAGCAGAGTTTCCACCGGAGACACATCTCCATACGGCACAGAGGAGGACTCCAACCCCGGGTCACCCCTGCATGAGCGGGTGAGTGTGACATTCTACACCACCATACCTCTCACAAGTCAGTTTCCCAGGGGGGTGATGTTGGTACAGGATTTAAAGTGGTGTTTCTAGAAAGCCTTAGGGCATTGCTAGCTGAATGTGGGTGTGACTAAATTTTCTCGCAGTTAGGTATTTAATTACTTTACAAGTAATACACCACAGAGACCTTCACTTTATTCAGTCGTATCAGAATGGTAGACCGGTAAGGTTGCAGTTTCTTAAAGTGGTTGTCTAGTTTTCTGATATTGATGACCTATCCTCGGAATAGATCATCAACAGCAAATTGGTGGGGGCCTGACTCCTGGCACCCCTGCCGATCAGTGCTCATGTAAGCTTTAAAACATCTCCTGGCTGGTATCTAAACATCTTGAGATCCAGCCATCAGTAACAAAAATGTATGAGATATGTCCTTGGCTACTGAAGTACCACCATGCAGGGATGTATGACATATGTCCTTGGGAGGGAAGGGCTTAAAGTGGTTGTTTTTTTTACAGCCAACTGTACTTTTGAAGAAAAACATACTCGCATGCTCCGCAATGCTTTGTTCTGGCAGCGATCCTTTCTTCACTTGTCTTCCGGTCCGCGTCTGTCAACTGCCTCATGGACAGGGTCGCATGTGGCACTGCTGCCAATGATCTCGGTGGTGACGTGTCTCCAAGCAGCATGTAACTGCTGGGTCAATTGCCACTTGGGAAAACGTCACTGCGAGGCCAAATATTGGCTGCAGCAGTGCATGTGACTTCATCTGTGTAGAAGTTGAAAGACTAGGACCTGAAGAACCATGAAGAGACCCTGGGGAGCAGATGAGTATGGATTTCTCCACAGGTACAACTGGCTGGAAGGCAAAACATTTTTTTAAAGGAAATGTGTCACCAAAAACATTATCCGCCAGTTAAAATCAGATAGTAGCACATATTCGTTTTTTCTAATCAGTTATTATTTTCCGATTTACAGATTTTTGAACATAATTATGGGGGCGGCCATCTTACCTGAGATGTTTCTACATGCTGTTAAGAAGCATTAAGAAATTTAGCTTTACGGCAGCCCCATGGGCCATAGACACAGTGGACAGCAGGGGAACCTATTGACTTCTATGGGAGAGTCTTTAGGCATGTCTGTGACCTGTGAAGGGGTCATTATACAAGGAAAGAATAGATAAGATGTGACCTATTGTGAATTGTGGCTCCTGTCTTATTTGTCATTCCAATCCTGCCTGTAATGATATCACCTCAGTGTATAGATAAGCAGGTAACTGCAATAAAGCGATCTGTACAGACCAATAAGTGGCGCTTATTAGGCTGAGTGGAGAAAACTGCAGGATTTTAAATTTAAAAAAAAATGTAAAAATGGCATTATCAAAAATGTGTTATAATATGTTACACATAAAAAGTTGATTTAAATAATGTCATTTTCTGATGACACATTTCCTTCAACAAACCTGGAAAACCCTGTTAAGACTTGGTCCTACTCATACAGTTCATCAGTGTTTTGTCAGAAACACCAGCATGGAGTCCAGAACCAGGGAAAACTTGGTGCTTCTAGTATCTGTAGCTCATTGTACACTGGGTAGACTGGTACACTATATAATTAAAGTGTCGCTGTGAGCAGAACTAGGTCAGGGCAGGTTTCAGCCTCTGAACATGAACAAGAATATTTCTATTCACTGGCTGCAAGCAGATACCTATGAAAATGGGAAGAAACTGATAGACCATATATTAGATATTTATTTAATCTGCATTTTGCTCTTCTTTCTAGTGATTTTATCCTATTTGATGTTATTTTTACTGATATTTCTGAATCCCCTGTCAGGTTACATCATTCAGCACTCCCCCAACTCCTGAACGAAACAACCGTCCTTCCTTCTTTTCTCCATCCCTGAAAAGGAAAGTACCAAGGAACCGAAATGCAGAGATGAAGAAATCACACTCTGCCAATGACAGCGAGGAATTCTTCCGGGACAGCGATGATGGGGGAGGTATGGGTGGAGTATGAGGGAAGAGGTATACTCTGTTAATTGGTCCATTAAGCCTGTAACACAGATTAAATGGCCTCTAGTCTTGATCCGTGGTGTGGATTTGAAATCTGAAGCATGTCAGTTTATGCTGCATGTATATCCACCACGGTTTTCACCCTGTAGTACATCAGATGAAATCCGTGGCTAATCTGCCACAGAGCCCAAATCTGCTATATGTGGCCGCACCCTTTTATCCACTGTCATTTCACTTCTGTGCACTCATGAACTGGCCACATGATGCGTGCTGAGATAGAGTCCTGGAGTCCTCTCCATTACATGCATGCGCTCAGGAGTCCTCTTTATGCATCACATGCTGGTTACGGGCACAGGTCTAATCGGTGTCATTATATATCTACATAGGGGTCAGAGCTCCAATTCTCCAGTTTCCCTTCACCGACTATAGTGTTAAAGGGGTTGTGGCAAGTTTATCCACAGGATAGGGCATAAGTGGCTGATCTCTGTGGGTCTCGAGAACTGTGGTTCAGTACCTCGGTTCTGATGGAGTGGAAGGTCGAGCACGCACCATGCTTCTCTATTTATTCTCTATTGGAGCACCAGAAATAGGCGAGCACTGTACATCAGTACTCCCTTAGAGAATAAATGAAGCGCCAATGTGCATACTGACCTGCCGCTCCAGGGGAACAGGACCTCCGATTCTGGGATTGGTGGGGGTGCCACCATTCTGACCCCCCCAGTGATCAGCTAGTTATCCCTTATCCTGTAGATGGGGAATAACATATTCTTAGCACAACCCCTTTGAAGTGATTACAATTTTTGCCTGTGGCTACCAGAAGCGGGAGCTAACACTATTCACATTTATACAATTTAAAGTAATAATGAATTAGTTTTTACTTAGCTCTCCCTGGTGGTGACTGTTTTGTGACTGTAGAAAGCAGAAGCGCTGTCACAGTGTACTGATGGACTTCCCTGATCAGTATCAACACCCTCCCTGGCATAGCCTGTTTTATGAGGAAGGTCGGATCCGTCAGACTCATACTAGTTCCCCATATCTATTTTTTTTATATGCTTGTTACTCTGCAGATATCAATGTCACCAACCTAAGGTCGCGCTCGCTTTCTGGGACTGGGAGATCTTTGGTGGGATCGTGGCTCAAACTGAACAGAACTGATGAGAACTTCTTACTCTATGCACACTTGACCTACGTCACTTTGCCACTGCAGCGCATCTTGTCAGGTGAGTCCGGGGTAAAACCAAGTGTTACACATCTGCCTACAAGAATGTAGTGAAATATATAGATAAGTAGGGATACAGGCTATGCTTTATGATATGTCTTGTTTACATTGGCAGCATGATGCCGTGTAGCACATGTAATCACATGATGTATCCCCATTGCAGCAAGCAATTGGCTCCGGCAGTGACAGTGCCACACGGCTCGAAAGGTGGTGTGTGGTATTGCAGCTCCGCCCCTATTTAATTAAATGGAACCAAGCTGAAGTACCAGACACAACTAATAGAGGTGTGGTGCATTTTTGGAAGAAAGCAGCCATGTTTTGGAAAATTCCTTCACACCAGTGATCCTGCCCTATAAATTGCACACTAATGGGCCACAAAAAGCAGATGCTGCGGGTAAAAGTCTGACATAAAGGACTATTACAGTACCAGATTTGTAATAGAGTGTCCTGGTGGTTTGCTTTTCTGTAAACCTGCCTGTACAAAATAATTCTGCCAAGTTTCTGATCCAGTTCTGATGACGAAAGCAGAATGGGGAAAAAAAGAGAAGTGAAAACGCTCAGTAACTTTTATTTGTTCTCCTTTAGATATTCTGGAAGTTCGACAGAAGCCAATCCTGATGTCATAGCAGATAAAGTTGGCACTGCCTTTGGGAAATTTTCACTGCCATAGTGCCTACCTGACCTGCAGTGGTTTCACGTGCAACACTACCACCTAGTGTCCACGTAGTGTCCATGCACCGAACAAAGACAAGCGAGGGAGAAGGCCGGTTCCTACTGTTGAGGCTGACAAACTTTACAGTAGGAAAAGAATAACAACAAAGAAATACCAGCCAGTCTAAAGTGCCTCTTTTTAACCCTTCATCCTTCCTTTGGTAGGCTCGCTTACGCCATCTAGTGGTCTGGTGGGACTTCAACAAAAGGGGCTGCGTTTAGAAACGTAACACGCTTTATAAACTATTTCTTATACCGACGTTTACTGTGGGTGGACAGTAGGCATGTCTGTGTACTTACGCCGTGTGGTCAAAGATTTCAATGAATGTCATGATTCAGTGGGCAATGGACTCGCTTGGTATTTTGATGTCTCCGTCCGCCCTCTTGTTCTACGACTGAGCGCGAACACAAGTGATGTTTGAAAATGTCTGCATCTGTTTCTTTTTTTTATGTTTTTATTTCATATTTTATATACATTTTTGTGTGTAAAGGGAAATATTGAGCAAAAGTACAAATTTAATACTGTAATTTTTTTTATTTTATTTTTTTGAATTAACAAAAAGTTCTATAAATGTATTAACGATGTGATTGTTGTACGTTGCAGAATACAGACAAGGTCCCTATTACTGGAAAATTAGGCTACTTTCATACTAGCGATTTAGTTTTCCGATATTGAGGTTCGTCATAGGGGCTCAATACCGGAAAAAAAACGCTTCCGTTTTGTACCCATTCATTGTCAATGGGGACTGAACTGAACAGAACGGAGCACTCCAAAATACATTCCATTCCGTTTTGTTGCGTTCCCATACCGGAGAGCAAACCGCAACATGTTGTAGTTTGCTTTTCGTCCTGAGACGCAGCGCAAGACGGATCCGGCATCAGTGATGGCCAGTTCGCAGTGTTCGCCGACGAACACATGCAATCTGCCATCTTTATTCCCAAGCCCTTCATCAGGCTGTTCTCGAAACTGCCTGCTCCCGGTGACCGCATGTGTTTCAGAGCGGCTCGCGGCGCAGGCACAGGTAAGGACTCTGCATCGCCGGGCTTGGGAATAAAGATGGCAGATTGCATGTGTTCGTCGGCGAACACTGCGAACTGGCCATCACTATCCGGCATGACCCCCAATGCAAGTCAATGGGGACAGATTCGTTTTCTCTGCCACAATAGAAAATGGATCCGTCCTCAATTGACGTTCAGTGGAGTTCATGACGGATCCGTCTTGTCAATGTTAAAGATAATACAACCAGATCCGTTCATAACGGATGCAGATGGTTGTATTACCAGTAACGGAAGTGTTTTTGCTGAACCCTGCTGGATCCAGTAAAAACGCTAGTGTGAAAGTGGCCTAAGTGTGCTTTTCCTGATGAAATCGAATAAAATGACTTATTTGTAGGCAAGGGCAGGATATAAGTGTTAGGCGTCTTTCACATGGGCGTCTTTCACACGGGCGTCTTCTATCTTCATTCAGCAGGACCTGCGCTGACGTCACCGCACTCACCACGTGGTGAGTGTGATGACGTCGCCGAAGGTCCTTTTCCAGCCAGGTCCTGCAAGAAGAAAGAAGACCAGCCTGGCTGCGCGATCAAGTAGATGAGGTGAGTTACATTTTTCTTTTTAACCCCAAATGGACCTTTTACTTAGCAGTCTGAATTAAAGAATGCTATTATTTTCCATTATAACCATATTATAATGGAAAATAATAAAGTAAATTGGGTCCCAGGTAACTCATCCCTCGTCTCCTTAGCAACCATGAGTGAAAATCGATTTTCACGCATCCCAAGTTCATGTCTATGGAGCCATGGTTGTGTGAAAAACTCAGAATATAGAACATGCTGCGATTTTTACGCAACGCACAAGTGATGCGTGAAAATGACCGCTCATCTGAACTGCCCCATTGAAGTGAATGGGTCCGGATTCAGTGCGGGTGCAATGTGTTCACCTCACGCATTGCACCCGCGGGATTCTCGCCCGTGTTAAAAGGGGCCATAGTGTTTGATGCCTTTCTTGCTGCTGGATCACCATGTTGGGATAGGTGGGGGGAGGGTAAGTTGGTGTGTGCACTCTGCATATGTAATTTGTAGGCCTCATGTACACAAATGTATCCGTATTGCCATCTGCAAATCATGAATCCATAAAATACGGATACTGTCCATGTGCATTCTGTAATTTTCTAGGATATGCCCCCAATATCTGATAGGTGCAGGTCCCACCTTGTTGTTTTTCTGGGACTGCCAAAAATAGACTAGCAGTGCAATCGTCTCTTTTTCGAAGTCCTACAGAAATTAATAGGGAGCACACCGTGCACGGCCACCGCTCCATTCACTTCTTTGGGGTTTACGGAAATAGCCAAGCCAGCCCTCTGCTATTTTCTGCAGTCTCATAGAAATAAATGGAGGGCAGTTGTGCATGAGCGGTCTTCTCTCCTTCACTTCTGGAGATAGGTGCGATATTCCCCCAGATGGGCCAACCTCTTTAATATCCTTCCCTGTCCAATGAGATTTGATTACACAGATTTTTTCAGTATGTCGGAAAATCATTGTGTAATATTGAACAATTCCAGTTGCTGGACGCGCACGCTGCAGCTATCGTCCCTCTCACAGCAGCTCCAACCCAACCCCTTCCTAGTTTCCCAACTTCAACACACCAGCATA
Source organism: Bufo gargarizans (assembly GCF_014858855.1). Classification (NCBI taxonomy): domain Eukaryota; kingdom Metazoa; phylum Chordata; class Amphibia; order Anura; family Bufonidae; genus Bufo; species Bufo gargarizans. The sequence goes on along the minus strand of NC_058081.1, from coordinate 474,437,206 downwards.
AAGGGGAATTTTCAATATCACTAAATCAGTACCAAAACTGCTCCCTTGAGCTTTGGCAAGCAGAGGACGCTGTTTGCTCAGTTTGAATCAGTATTCAGTTCTTCCTTTAGAAACTAAAGGCTTCAGTTTGTTGTATCTGTACATAACAGCCAGATTGCAGCTACTATTTTGTAATTTGATGTTAAAAAAAAGTATTTCTGTTGTAGAATATTTTTCCTGGGACATCCCCTTTAAATCAAGTTTTTATGTTGAACTTATTTTTTTTTTGTAATTTCTTTGCTGATTTTTATTTTTACTTTTCTTAATTTGTTTGCCACCTTCTTTGGTAAAAGGGAGTCTATCAGCAGTTTTGACCATGACAGTGTTGACTGCTCTGTTTAGGATCAAACCAGGAGAGCACTGCAGCTGGCACTCAAAGCTCAGTGCTGAGAGCACTTCACCGTGAAACCCCTCCTCCTGGTAGCTTGCAGGAGCAGAATAAAAGTTAATGTTCTCACTACTCTTGGTAATAAAATCTTCACAAAATGTATGTTTGTCCGGCTCTCCCTCAGTCCCTACCTAGCGCCGTAAGTGGTTTAGCCTGGTCAATAGTGCTAACAGAGTCCCTTTTAAAATAATCCTGAAATGCTGCAGTTTTCACTCTGGCTACTAAGTCTCATAATAGGCTGATACTTTTTATTCTTTAGAGATCACCTTTCATCAGTGATTCCATCAGCACAGGCAGGATTATAATGACAGAGAACACCTATATATAGATATCTATTATTGCGAAAGGTGGAACCTGTGCTTCCACAACATACTTACCCCCTTCCCTGCACAATGACCTCTACACAGGTCACAGAGCATGCATAGAAAACTCTCCCATAGAAGTCAATGACCCTAGGTTGCAGGTGGCTGCTGTAAAGAATATCTATGAATGCCATTAGGCTACTTTAATACTAGCATTTTCTATTTTCCGGTATCAATACCGGATATAGGGTCTCAATACCAGAAAAAAACGCTTCAGTTTTGTCCCCATTGTCAATGGGGACAAAACGTAACTGAACAGAATGCTCCAAAATGCATTCCCTTCCATTCTCATATCGGAGAGCAAACCGCAGCATACTGCGGTTGGCTTTCTGTCCTGGGATGGGGAGCAAGACGGATCCGTCATGACCCACAATGCAAGTCAATGGGGACGGATCTGTTTTCTCTGACACAATAGAAAACGGATCTGTCCTCCATTGACTTTGTTTATGAATTCTTTATTTTTCAATAAGAAAGACAAAGTAACATGACATGTACAGAAATGGCCATGAAGAATTTTCATCCAATGTCGCACAATCAGAGTCGTAATGATCTACGGTAATCTTAAACAGACCTGGATTATTATTATTATAGCTATCTTTGATCATTTCCCTTTAAGAAGGGAGGTAATATGTGGGAGATAGATTGAGCTGATCTGGCTTTTCCCCCTAGGACTCTGTGTTGAGCTTATGGAGGGAAACAAAAATAAGAGGCCAGAAAGAGAGTATGAGTAAGACAAAGAATAAAGGAAGAAAAGGTCAAGATGGAGTAGGAATAGAAAAGGAAAAAGGGGGGGGGGGGGGGCAACCAGGGGTCACCCTTGCCAGAGATCTCCAAGGACTCCACAACTTCAGGAACTTATCATGAGTCCTGTTTATCCATCCAGTCATCTCTTCAAATCAACAAATTTGGTTAACCTTAGCTTTCCATTCTGGTATGGAGGGAGGATTTGTGTCTAGCCAATGTAGGGGAATTACCATTTTGGCTGCTGCCAGAAGGTGCGATACTAGATTCCGTTTGGATGGGGCATAATCAGGTGTGGGAAGGGCCAGGACCACCATCTCTAGCTTAAGCTTGAAATCTGGGGTTGTAAGTTTCTGGATTAATGCTTCCACTTCTCCCCCATTGACTTTAATTTGGAGTTCAGGACGGATCCGTCTTGGCAATGTTAAAGATAGTAAGACCAGATCAGTTCATAACGGATGCAGATGGTTGTATTATCAGTAACGGAAGCGTTTTTGCTGAACCCTGCCGGATCCAGCAAAAACGCTAGTGTGAAAGTGGCCTTAACAGCAGCTCTGGCAAGATGGCGGCCCGTAAATCATGTACAGAGAATAAAATAAAAAATAATAAAAAAATCGGCAATCAGATTTCAAAATAACAATATGTGTGTATCTTGTTTGAACTCAGGCATGCTCTACCTGCGGCCCTCCAGCTGTTGCAAAACTACAACTCCCATCATTCCCGGACAGCCTACAGCTATCAGCCTACAGAAGGGCATGGTGGGAGTTGTAGTTTTACAACAGCTGGCGGGCCACAGGTTGAGCATGCCTGTTTTAACTGATAAAACATCTAAGTGATGCATTCCCTTTTTAGCAGTTTACATATTATAAATAACTGAAGCAGCATGAAAAAACAAAAAAAAGAAGAATACGAGCCACAGTTACCAAAATGCCCCCACGCTTTGTTGGACCTAGTCAGCTTGGCATAATCTCGAAAAAGAGCAATAAGGATATCTGGAATAGATTCACTTCTGTTTCAGTAAATGCTTGTATTTCCATGAAATAGCATTTTTTGGAGAATCTTTTCTTAGAATTCTGCATTGTTTCTCTGCTATTCCACCCAAAAATGTATAAATAAATTGACAACTGAGTGTTACCTTTCCTTTTGTCATCGGGTTGTGTCACTACACGGTCCGACACTGTCCAATCAGTGCTTACTGTCGGACACAGCCCATTAACAAGAGGAATAGTAATAACCAGCTCACATTTCTAGTAGGGGTAACAGAGGAACAGCCCCATTGATCACAAACCATTGAAAAACTAACATAATGCATGTACTTGTCCTCATTATAACCTGTATTCAGTCATATATGTAGTTCACTGTGTGCATACGCCAGCCTTGTTAAGTTTACACTGCTGACACATTTCTGTGTGCGTTACCTTCCGAATTTTCACAGCGGAGGCAGCCACTTTGTTACAAATGTATTTGTTAAGAGCACATACATTTGGCGGTATTTTTGGTCCTTATATTAGCAATGTCATAAATGGATACCATCTGATGGATTGTACTGACGGTGGGTTACATAATTTATTATTCTCCAGAGCTGCACTCTCTATTCTGCTGGTGAAGTCACTGTATTTACCTTGCACTGATGTGAGATACATCCTGTATTATGCTCCAGAGCTGCATTCACTCTTCTGATGGTGAAACAGTTGTTTAGCTGAGCACCTATACAGTGTTTCATTTATCAGATTATTTTTAGAGACTGTTGTAAAGGTGACACTTCCCAGAATGTAAGTCACCATGCTGACAGCCAGCAAGGAATGCTGGGAGATTTCAGCTCTGAAGCCTGTACAATTATGAATGTAGCGCTGCACTGTAATAAATGCTTTATCTCAGGATACGTATAACATTTTTACAAAGCAGCTCAACTTTCTATGGAGATTAAAGGGTTGTAAGGGATTAGGAAACATGTCCGCTTTCTTGCAGAAACAATGTCGCACTTGTCCATGGACTGTGTTTGGTGTTGTAGATGATGTCCATTGACGTGTATGGAGCTGTGGTGCAGTACCGGACCCAGCCTACAGACGTGAGTGGCACTATATTTGGAAGTACACAGCCATGTTTTTCTCATCCCACACAACCCCTTTAATCCTATATATAAACCTTTTTCACAGCATTAGGGCTCATGCACACGACCGTATGTTTGGTCCACTTCTGTGCTGCAATTTTTGCAGATCGGATGCGGACCCATTCATTTCAGTGGGGTCGCAAAAGATGCGGACAACACATGTGCTGTCTGTTCCACAGCCCTATAAAAATATAGAACATCTCCTATTCTTGTCCGTTTTACAGACAAGGAAATTACATTTCTATTCAAGGGCAAAAGAAAATGGTGGGATGCACATGGCCAGGATCCGTATCACGCGGTTCAGTGCCATTTTCATATAACTGAGGAGAAGACATTATTGGGGTCATTTATCAAACTAGTGTAAAGTAGAAGTGGCTTAGTTGCCCATAGCAACCAATCAGATTCCTCCTTTCATTTTCCAAAGAAGCTGTCAAAAATGAAAGGTGGAATCTGATTGGTTGCCATGGGCCAGTTCTACTTTACACCAGTTTGATAAATGACCTGATATGTACCTTTGCTATTGGAAATAATAATTATCGGGGGCTGCAACTTTAAGAAGGTCCTGTACTTGCGCACACACATTGCTGGATCACCTCCATACAGATACGGTCCCCATGAGCTTTAGCTTGGAATATGCTGTAAATTGCAAAGTGGGCGTCCCACCTAAAACCGATGAAGAGATGTGTGCACAGAATGCTGGGAAATGTCATTTACAATGCACTGTAAGGACGCAGACATCCCATTATGTATACAATTTTCTTGCTTTGAATGTCTGTTGTATTTTTGCAGGAAAACTAGGTCGGCCATTGACATGTTTATGATATATGAAATCCTGTTCATGCGTGATGTTTTGTGTAGGAGAATCTGTCAAAAAAAATTTCTACATTTGTCCTTTACATGAGGTACAACTCCCAGCATGCTCTGATAGCCCGGAGCAGGAAAATCAAATTCCCTGCAGGTTTCTTCAACAAGAATACACTCGAAAAGCGAGGACTGCACAGCGTGTCGCTTTAAAATCGATAGCCGCAACTTTGGTGATTTTGTGGTCGATTAAAAAGTTTCAAAAGGTAATCGAACAATCAGACTGCGTTGGAAAATTTGTTGTAATGACTGCATGCAACTTTTTATCCCTCCATTGAAGTTGTGGTCATCATACAATTTAACTGCGACTCGCGGGCAACATGATGTAGCCATAGCCAGAAAGGAAAGATTTCCAAAAAATAGCTGCCTAAGCCAGAATCGGCCAATATCTTCAGGTTTTAAATTGGCATAACCTAAGGGTAGTCGAGTAAAAATCGCTAGTTGGCGTCAGATACACCAGAAGGTTTTCTTGCTCTTGGCCTATAGGAACATTTTGGGAGATTTACCGAAACTGGTACAAGGGAAAATTGGAGTTATTGCCTAAGCCTGTGGTAAAACTACAACTCCCACGATGCACACTTGCTTGGCTGTTGTCAGAACCCCATAGAGATGAATGGAGCATGCTGGGAGTCGAACTTTCACAGCTGGAGTGCCGGAGGTTAGCCATCACTGGCCTATGCCAACCAGGACCTCTTTCAAATGAGAGCTGGAATCTGGTTGGTATGGGCTAGTGCCTCAATTTCCCTTTGGCTTAATTTTGAAAAGTCTCTATTGTGTTTGACTATTTCAAGTGTAATTCTAAGTGCAGACTAGATCAGCCAAATGTTTTCTATGCTATTTCTATGTTCTGTCTGTCGTAGTGTGCAATTTTTACATATACTTTATATAAAACCATTAATGACTGGCATATCAGAATCTGGGCATCCTTGTGTGTGTATATATGGCCATACGTGTGTAAATGGGTGTTAGGAGCTGGGTCTGGACAGTAGAATTTAAAGGGGTATTCCAATCGAGAACGTTTATCACCTATCCATTTGCTGGGACTTCCCGTTGTTTACTAGAATGGAGTCCCCTCCCCCAATAGCAAGACCATGATGAGGCATTTGCATAACCGATACTACACACAAACCCCTCCTCACCAGGGGTGTACTTGTGGGAGGTACTAGGGTCCTATGTTTTTAGTGGATTGAAGACAAATATTATCGGCTGGAATATCCCTTTAAGGATTTGTTCACACGTGCCACTTTTAATGCATTTCTTAAGACCGAACAAGGAATAAAGAGAAGTAGTCTTTTCTATATGGTTCCCCTCTCCTTACTATCCACTGCTTCCTCTTGAGTCAAAAACTGCATAAAAAGGCAAGTGTGAATTGTCCTTGTATCAGCCAAACTGTTGTTGGCCTCAACCTGCCATACCAAGAAGTAATTTAATTGACATTAGGGATAAGAGGCAGTCAGGCACCGCTTATCTGTAGTAGAAGTACAGTCAGGTCCATAAATATTGGGACATCGACACAATTCTAACATTTTTGGCTCTATACACCACCACAATGGATTTTAAAGAGGACCTTTCACCTATTATTACACTATGAACTAAGTATACAGACATGTAGAGCGGCGCCCGGGGAACTCACTGCACTTACTATTATCCCCGGGTGCCGCTCCGTTCTCCCGCTATGCCCTCCGGTATCTCCGCTCACTAAGTTATAGTAGGCGGAGATTTCAGTCTCTAAGTTATGGTAGGCGGAGTCTGCCCTTGTTTTGCTCTAGCGCTGGCCAATCGCAGCGCAGAGCTTACAGCCTGGGAGGTTATTTTCTCCCAGGCTGTGAGCTCTGCAATGCGATTGGCCAACGCTACAGAAGAACAAGGGCAGACTCCGCCTACCATAACTTAGTGAACGGAGATACCGGAGGGCATAGCAGGAGAACGGAGCGGCGCCCGAGGATAATAGTAAGTGCAGTGAGATCCCTGGGCGCCGCTCTACATGTCTGTGTACTCAGTTCATAGTGTAATAATAGGTGAAAGGTCCTCTTTAAATGAAACGAACAAGATGTGCTTTAACTGCAGACTGTCAGCTTTAATTTGAGGGTATTTACATCCAAATCAGGTGAACGGTGTAGGAATTACAACAGTTTGCATATGTGCCTCCCACTTGTTACAGCCTGAAGCCTGGAACTCAGTCACCAGACGTTGGGTTTCATCCCTGGTGATGCTCTGCCAGGCCTCTACTGCAACTGTCTTCAGTTCCTGCTTGTTCTTGGGGCATTTTCCCTTCAGTTTTGTCTTCAGCAAGTGAAATGCATGCTCAATCGGATTCAGGTCAGGTGATTGACTTGGCCATTGCATAACATTCCACTTCTTTCCCTTAAAAAACTCTTTGGTTGCTTTTGCAGTATGCTTTGGGTCATTGTCCATCTGCACTGTGAAGCGCCATCCAATGAGTTCTGAAGCATTTGGCTGAATATGTGCGGATAATATTGCCTGAAACACTTCAGAATTCATCCTGCTGCTTTTGTCACCAGTCACGTCATCAATAAATACAAGAGAACCAGTTCCATTGGCAGCCATACATGCCCACGCCATGACACTACCGCCACCATGCTTCACTGATGAGGCGGTATGCTTAGAATCATGAGCAGTTCCTTTCCTTCTCCATACTCTTCTCTTTCCATCATTCTGGTACAAGTTGATCTTGGTCTCATCTGTCCATAGGATGTTGTTCCAGAACTGTGAATGCTTTTTTAGATGTCGTTTGGCAAACTCTAATCTGGCCTTCCTGTTTTTGAGGCTCACCAATGGTTTACATCTTGTGGTGAACCCTCTGTATTCACTCTGGTGAAGTCTTATCTTGATTGTTGACTTTGACACACATACACCTACCTCCTGGAGAGTGATTGATCTCGCCAACTGTTGTGAAGGGTGCTTTCTTCACCAGGGAAAGAATTCTTCGGTCATCCACCACAGTTGTTTTCCGTGGTCTTCCGGGTCTTTTGGTGTTGCTGTGCTCACTGATGCGTTCCTTCTCTTTAAGAATGTTCCAAACAGTTATTTTGGCCACGCCTAATGTTTTTTGCTATCTCTCTGATGGGTTTGTTGTGTTTTTTTTTCATCCTAATGATGGCTTGCTTCACTGATAGTGACAGCTCTTTGGATCTCCTCTTGAGAGTTGACAGCAACAGATTCCAAATGCAATAGCACACTTGAAATGAACTCTGGACCTTTTATCTGCTCATTGTAATTGGGATAATGAGGGTATAACACACACTTGGCCATGGAACAGCTGAGAAGCCAATTGTCCCATTACTTTTGGTCCCTTAACAAGTGGGAGGCACATATGCAAACTGTTGTCATTCCTAAATGTCAGAATTGTGTCGATGTCCCAATATTTATGGACCTGACTGTATAACGATTGGAAAAGATCCATCAACCCCCTATAATGTTTTGAAATGTATGTGTAATACTGTCCGTTCTCACACTTTATACAGACACCTGGTGCTTTTTATACTGATTATATTTGTATCCTGACTACATGTGCAGTTTAGCATCACTGAGAAGATCATGTATTAAAACTAAATGTGAAATTCTCCATAGTGACCATTCTGATCAAAAACTAAATTTTTTTATTTTTTTAAGGGAAGGTGGAAGTTCATTCACACAACAGTATGTGCGGTTCGCATCCAGACTTTTTTTACTTTTTTTTTTTTTTATCGGACGCAGACCTGTTCATTTCAATGGGGCAACAAAAGGTGCAGACAGCGCAATGTGTGCTGTCTGCATCCGTATATCCATTACGTTGCACCCACAAAATGGATATGGTCACGTGAAAACCCCCTAAGACTAGGTTCACAGGTGACTGAATAGCTGCTGATTTACAGTCAAGGATTTTCATGTGGCAAATCCACAGTATTGTACACCACCAGCAAAGTGGATGAGATTGTAAGTAATTTCATCCAGACGCTGCGTACAAAAATCGCAGTGTAATTTGACCTGCGGTATGTCAGTCTATGCTGTGGATCTCCCCAGCACATTTCACCCTTTGCAATGGTCTGCTGTTGTTTTCGCAAAAAAAAAAAAAAAAAAAAAACATGTAGTACATTTGGAAATGCAGCAAAAACTGCAGTACATTTTTCTACTGTTTTTCAATTATATATGGACTTAGGGTGGGTTCAGACCTGAGCGTTCGGGATGGAGCGCTCTTTATGCGCGTTTACAATCGCTGCTCCGGAACAAGCGAACGCCCATTGTCGCGCGTTCCCGGAAGTCTATGTACGGGAACGCACGACAAGACGCCCCAAAGAAGCTCCTGTACTTCTTGGGGCGTCGGGCGTTTTACAGCGCGATCGTACGCGCTGTAAAACGCTCAGGTGAGAACCATTCCCATAGGGAATCATTGGTTCTTGCCTGTTGAGCGTTTTACAGCGCGTAGGAACGCGCTGTAAAACGCTCAGGTCTGAACCCAGCCTTAGGCTACTTTCACACCTGTGTTAGGTGTGGATCCATCTGGTATCTGCACAGACGGATCAGCACCTATAATTCAAACGCTTGTATCCGTTCAGAACGGATCCGTTTGCATCACCAATGCATTTTGTTCATGATAATACAAACGTTTTGACTTACACTGAAAGTCAATGGGAGGCGGATCCGTTTTTAATTGCACCAAATTGTGTCAGTGAAAACGGATCCGTCCCCATTGACTTACATTGTAAGTCAGGACGGATCCGTTTGGCTCAGTTTCATCAGACGGACACCAAAACGCTGCAAGCAGCGTTTTGGTGTCTGCCTCCGGAGTGGAATGGAGGCTGAACGGAGTCAAACTGATGCATTCTGAACGGATCCTTATCCATTCAGAATGCATTGGGGGCAAAACTGATCCGTTTTGGGCCGCTTGTGAAAGCCCTGAAACGGATCTCACAAGCGGACCCAGAAACGTCAGTGTGAAAGTAGCCTTAGTTGTTAACGGGATTTTTTTCACTGTCATGCGAATGTCATCTTAGACTGATACACAGTAATTTTTTTTCTTGGCCATTTTGCATGTAAAAGGCGTTAGGTGCATATAAAGCCGTTACAAATGTTAAAATTTTAGTGGGGTCTGTCTGGCCGTCCGTAAAAAAATAGGACTAAGGCTATTTTCACACTTGCAGCAGTGTGATTCGGCGGGCAGTTCCGTCGTCGGAACAGCCCGCCGGATCTGCCGATCTGCATGTGACTAAAAGCTTTTGTGAAGCGGATCCGTCTCACAAATGCATTGCAAGAATGGATCCGTCTCTCCTCTTGTCATGCGTCTTGTATCTTTTTTCACATTTTTACCGGTCTGCGCATGCATGTATTTTGAATGCCGGATCCGGCATTAATACATTGCTATGGGGAAAAATGCCGGATCCGGCCTTCCGGCAAGTCTTCTTTTTTTTTATTTTTATTTTTTATTCTGTTTATTTGAAGCAGATTCACAAAGAAAAAAACTAAGCAAGGATCATGTACCCACATATTACACAGTACACACACTTCCCCCATGCGTCCTGGAAAAGGAGCCGGAGAGTTAGATACAGCATCAAAGGGGAAATAAACCCCTGTGCATACGAATCTGACTGCATTTTTCCAGTTAAAAGTGAAATAAATAAATAAAACAAGAACCAAAGGGGAGAGAGGGAGAGAGGGAGGCAGGGCTACACTGCCATGGGGCCCACGGTATTACTTAGAGATGCCAAGAAGTGTACTGAAAGGGTCTGACCAATTCCCCAATCTCAACCGGACTGAAGTGTGCCATTTGTTGATAAATTTGGTGGCTGAAACTTCCTTGTGCCTTGACGCCTCTATCCTCTCAAAGCCCAACAACACTTTTAACTCTGAGACCACAGCTGAGATATCTGGCATGGGCCATCTCTGAAGCAAAACTCTTTTGGCCGCCAATAGAACAGCGTGTAAAATGATTAGGATCTGAGTGTGAGTGCCAGGCTTACCCCCTTCCAGACGTATGTAATGGAAGACCAGGGCCTGGGGTTCCATAGGGAGCTCCAGCAACCAGTGCGTCTTAACGTAGTCAATCACAGTGGCCCAAAATTTGACCACCTCAGGACGGACATGCCATGCCAGAAATCCGTAGCGACCATTTTACAGTTTGGACAATGGGTGATGCGATCCGGGAACTGAGGCGAGGCTGGAAAATTGAAACCATAAATGGCACGATGCATCATTCTAAAAAACGTTTCACGCCAAGTCTCATTGATCACACACTGGCGGACCTTGCACCAACCTTCCAGGATCTTTTCCCCAATCTCATCATCCATGGTGATACTCTCCCACTTCTTAAAAAGGGTGGAGACCTTGGCCTTCGTGAAATTCCCTGAGAGAGCCCTATACAAAAAAGGGAAACTGTTTGAGGAGAGAAACGTCGAAGGAATTCGTACCCGCCTCCTTTGACAGATCCCGCAACCTGTGTGAACAGAAACCCATAATCTGCATTATTAGCAGGAAATGGGAGTCCGGCAGGGCATATTTTTCCTTCAGTTCTGTCGGGGTCAGCCATCGCCTCTCCCCTTGGTGCATCAGATGTTCCGCCCTTGTCAGCCCTCGAGAGACCCACAGCTCATTAGGTCCAGAGCCAGTTCCCAAAGGGAACCCAGGATGACCCCACAACGGCATCCTTTTAGAAATTGCATGAGGCAAACCTACTGTCTTTCTGATCGCCTTCCAGGCTGCAATCGTATCTCTCAGTAAAAGCGAGGATTTAATATCCTTGGGTAACGAAGCCAGGTTAGAATGAAGGCAAGATACTAGATTCCAAGGAGCAACTAGGTTTTGTTCCAATTCCCTGTTTGAGAAATGATCAGTATTGTGCACCCAATCAGATATGTGACGCAAAAGATAGGATAGATTGTAACCCTGTATATTCGTGAATTTCACTCCTCCCTCGGGTTTCCATAGCATAAGCTTCGAAAGAGAGATACGAGGGCGCCTACCGGACCACAAAAACGTAGTAAGCGCTTTATTCAGAGCAGCGACATCAGAATGTTTCAGTAGGATTGGAAGTGTTTGAAGGGGGTAGAGCAACTTAGAGAAGCTCATCATTTTGATAAGCTGACAACTACCTAGTAGAGACAAGGGGAGTGACCCCGGGAGCTTGCCAATTTTAACCCCTAGGTAAGTGATACATTTCTTAACCGCCGTCAAAGAGAAACCCAGATTCGTCCAGAACTGCGGGGGATTAGTGGCGTGCAACTCCAGTATCTCACTTTTGGACGAATTTATTTTATAGCCCGAAAAGGACCCAAAAAGACTGAAGAACTCCATTAGGGGACCTAGATGCCATCGAGGAGTGTCCATAAAAATTAGGTCATCGGCATACAAAGCCAGTTTGACCTCTTTCTTGCCCACAGTGATACCCGAGTACAAGTCAGAGTCCTTTAAGAATCTAGCTAGGGGCTCAATGGCTAGGTCAAAGAGGAGGGGGGAGAGTGGACACCCCTGTCTAGTTCCCCTCTGGAGGGGGGAAAACCGGGGATAAAAAACGTCCTGTGTGGATGCGCGCCGCTGGGTTGGAATAGAGACCCTTTAGGAAAGTACGGATATCCCCAAATATCTTGAATCTATCCAGCACCACCCCCAGCCAGTCCCATTGCAGTGAATCAAAAGCTTTTTCCGCGTCCAAATCCAACAAAATGGGGGTCCTGGCCGACTGGGGGCGGCGCCGGACCCAATCCAAGGTCGCCAACACCTTCCTGATATTGGCCACCCCTGATCGTCCCTTAATAAAACCAACTTGTGAAGGACCTATCAGAGCGGGCATGAGGAGGCCCAGTCTGTCAGCCAGTATTTTGGCCAAGATCTTGTGATCCTGGTTAATGAGCGAGATTGGGCGATACAAGCCAGGATCCTGTGGGTCTTTATTGGGCTTTAATATCAATTTAATGTAGGCAACATTCACATGGGCGGGGAAACTACCCGTGTGCAAAAGGTGATTAAAATATTCCACCAGCGTGGGGGCCAGATTGTCTTGTATCATTTTATAAAATTCCCCCGAGAATCCGTCAGGGCCTGGCGCCTTTCCACGCAAAGAGCGTATTATATGCAGTACTTCCTCAGCAGTGATTTCCGCATTTAAGGACCCCCGTTGTTCCTCAGTCAGGGATGGCAATTTGACACCCGATATGAAACGCTCACCTTTCCCAGGTTCCCCTGGAGTGTCACTGTAGAGACGCTCATAGTATTTCCCCAGCAATTCATTAATCTTCTTAGGATTTGTTTGGACCACTCCACCCTCCCCTTTCATAGCCGTGATGACTGTAGGAGCCCTCCTGCCCGTGCTTAATTCACCTGAACAGATCCGTCTGGAATTCTGACCTGTGCATGGCCTCTCGTTTATCCACCCACAATTCAAAGGTGTTCCTAGCTGCAATCCAGGCCTCCTTGTGCTGAGTGGAAGCCACCTGGAGAAACTGAGTGTATGCCTGCCTAAGAGCTGAGCTAGCCGCCTGATATTGTTTTGTGCCCACCTTGCGTAAATTACTGACATAACTGAGAATTCCGCCCCTCAGGACCGCTTTAGCAGTCTCCCAGTGGGTCGAAACATCTGATGCACCTCGAGGATTGTCCCCCTGAAATTCCCACCACCAACCTTGAAGTATATCCTTAAAGTTGTCATCCTTGGCCAGAAAAGAAGGAAAACGCCACAGAAAATCAGTGCCTCTAGGGTAGGTATCCTGTAGGGAAATGGAAATAGGTGAGTGATCAGAAATAATCAGGTCATGAATTTCAACGGATACCACTCTATGAGACAAATGTAAAGACAGAAAGAGGTAATCAATACGGGACCATACATTGTGCGCGTGCGAAAAATGTGTGTACTCCCTATCATCAGGATGTAGAGAGCGCCAGGTATCATAAAATCCCGTAGAGGCCAAAGGGGTGGTATAACTTTGTCAGAAAGCCGCTGCGTACCAACCATCCCTTCAAATCTCTTCCGGTCTTCCAGAACAGATGCGACTGAGTTGAAATCCCCCCCCCCACAATTCTATTATGAGTTCCATCCATGTGTAGTCTGTTCTCTAATAGAGCGTAAAAAGCCGCATTAGCATCATTCGGAGCATAGACATTGTGAATGCTATAGGATGTCCCCTCAATTTCCACCAATAGCCTATGCCATCTACCCTCATTGTCATGAGATTCTGATAGTACTTTCCCTGAGATATTCCTATGGAGCAGTGTGAGAACTCCTGCTTTGCGTTCCCTGGCTGAGGATCCGTATACAGAACCTACCCAAAATTTTTGCAAACGAAAGAAATCTTTATCCTCCAAGTGCGTCTCTTGCAGGAGAACCACGTCAGGTTGGAGACGCTTCAAGTGGCGCAAAATTTTAGACTGCTTTTGTGGGGAGCGTAAACCCTTGACATTCCAGGAGATGATTCGCATTTCAGCTCTGATATTCACGGATCCCCGGACAGAGAAAGCGAAAGGAGAAGGGAGGGAAAGAGGAGGGAAGGAGAGAGAACAAGAAACAAAAAACAATATAAGCACGACCAAAGAACACTGCCTAGATATAAGACAGTAGGCAATAACACGCTAGGCAGAATACAACTAGATAGTGTCAGTCGTCCCTAAACCTAGTTTCAGACTCTCCTTTTTTCCGCCATGGCAGAACTCCCGTATACCTGTCCGAAGCAATAGCCAACTGTACGGCTGAACAATGAAGGGCCCTAACATGAAATATAGAGCAAAACCACATAAATCCCTGAACTGGGGGCGGCTGAGCAGCTCCAACTTAACTACCCCCCCAGGATTGAGTCCCACCAACAAGTGATTAAGGCTTATCAACGTCCTCTTCTGGAGTGTCTTTCTGAGCCGATCCGCGAAAGGTCGTTCCCTCGGCGAACAGTAGGTTCCGGAGGGCCCTTCGGAGTGGGCCGCTGAGGAGAGAGGGCGGTGTCATGTGGTTTTGAATCTAGAATCTTGTCTAAGGCCTCCTCAGCCTCAGAGGGGGACCTAAAGGTAACAGTCCCTCCATGTGCTCGATGGATCTTCAGAACCGTCGGGAAAAGTAACTGAAATCAAATGCCCCTTTGGTAGAGTGCGGTACAATAAGGACTGAAAGCCTTGCACTTCTTCGCCACCTCAGCCGAGAAGTCCTCAAAAAGTAAAATCCTATGACTCCTGATGGTTATCTGATGCCGTCTCTTGCGAAAGCTGCAGAGCAGGGCCACCTTGTCATTAAAGTCCAGCAATTTAAAGATGACCTGACGAGGTCATCCATCCCCACCGCGGGGAGAGTCCATTTTAGAGTCAAGTGTGGCGCCCCTGTCCGGGCCAATCCTGTGGGCGCGTTCCACCCGACAGAAAAAGTTGAGACCCAGGGCCTCAGGCAATTCCCTCTCACATAAATCCAGGAGGTCTGGTTGTTTAATGGACTCAGGCAGCCCCACCACCCTCAGGTTGTTGCGGCGTGACCTATTTTCAAGATCATCCACCTTAAAACGCAGGTACTCCAGGGCATGCTGCTGTGATTTTATAACAGAGTCAGAGTCCCCCACTTGCTGCTGTAGAGTATGCAGCTCTTTCTCCAAGGCCCCCTCCTGTATGCTGGTCTGATTCACTTCCTCCCTTAAGGAGTTAAAAGAGGCCAATATCGTCGTCTCCAGTGTCTTCTGGATGTCAGGCATTATGCGCATTGCCACCTCTATGGCCAGCTGTTTGTAGTCCAGTGGGGCCGAGCTGCCCGGGGGGGACCGGAATGATTTTACTCACTGTTTCAGGTGATACCGGTTTTATTTTCTCACTCGTGGCATCCCACGTATAGTGAAAATCTTTGTAGGCTGCGGTGCGATGTGATTTAACTTGCTGCGATAATGGTGAGCAAACTTTCGGGATCCTCGGTGGTCGTATGTCGCTGTGCTGTTCTGGAGATCACCTGGTAACAAATATCTTCAGTGCGGTTTGGTTCAAGTCCGCAAGATTAGTTTACACCAGGGAAATGATCTCAACAAAGAACAGCAGGTATCCAGCTTTTCTTTGTAACAAAGCGTAATATCACTGATCCCTTTCTTGAAGCGCTTTATATCCTCCGGTCCTGTGCTTTTGTCTCATGGGATTAATTACCATACGCGTTTCGGAGTGAACTACAACTCCTTCTTCAGTGGAGAAGGAGTTGTAGTTCACTCCGAAACGCGTATGGTAATGAGTGAGTAAAATCATTCCGGTTCATGTCTGCAAATAGGCAGCGACATTATAGCGGCATTTATAAGTAAAATACTGGGCACTCTTCAAATATATGTACCTCACAATTTATTAAATGACATAGCATGGGCAGACAATTCATAAAACACACTTATTATTACATATATAAAAAAACTGTATAAAATCTGGGTAGGTTGTGAAAAATAAAGAGCCTTAATATATAATAGCCTCCAAACGATGTAAGTGGGAAAGACTTAATGTGGATGTCCGTTCAGCTTTAGTTGGAATGCAGTCTATATTGCAGGTATATAGAACCCACAGTAGATGTATCCTCCAAGCAACAAGACGATAGTACAGCTGGTGAATTACAGTGATTAACTCATGCGGCGTCCCGCTGTTACTCACTGTTAGATTGCAGTGCAAGGTTCCGCTGTTATACCGATGCCTTTAGGGATTGTATTTCTGATCGGTGTTTAATTCGATCCTTTCCCCTCCTGTCTTTCAAGCTCCGCTCAGTATATATGAGCTCCGGCGCTTGTTGTATTTGCCGGTTCCCTTTGCAGAGCTGGATTGTAAGTTCAGATGAGCATCATGCGCCCCTTTAGTACATCTGTATCAAAGCGCCTCAGGTCTCCGGTTTAGACAGAAATGGCTTGGGGTATAAGAAATCCTTTTAGTTGGCAAAAACGATGTCCATAGGGGGATTCTTTGCACCAAACGCGTTTCGGAGTCCTTTGTCACCCCTTCCTCAGTGGTCAACCCCTGGTGGTTAAAACCCCTTCAGCCACTTACCTTTCTCCAGCACCGGCACTGGGAACTCTTCTCCCCGATCCTTCTCTCAGCTGCGAATGCGCATGCGCACGCATTCAAAACTATGTTCCGCGTCTTCCCACTGTAATTTTCACCGTGAGAATCGCGGACGCACCTCTAGCGGCTGTCAGGGAGACAGCTACAAAAGCTTGATTAAGGCCTCATGCACACGACCGTTGTGTGCATCCGTGTCCGTTGTGCCGTTTTCCGTGATTTTCTGCGGACTCATTGACTTTCAATGGGTCCGTTGAAAACTTGGCAAATGCACCGTTGTTCATCCGCGTCCGTGATCCGTGTTTCCTGTCCATCCCAAAAATATGACCTGTCCTATTTTTTTGACGGACAACGGTTCACGGACCCATTCAAGTCAATGGGTCCGTGAAAAAACACGGATGCACACAAGATTGACATCCGCGTTTGTGATCCGTGGCCGTAGGCTACTTTCATACAGACTGATCCGAAGATCCGTCTGCATAAAAGCTTTTTCAGAGCTGAGTTTTCACTTCGTGAAAACTCAGATCCGACAGTATATTCTAACACAGAGGCGTTCCCATAGTGATGGGGACGCGTCAAGTTAGAATATGCTACGAACTGTGTACATGTCTGCCCCCTGCTGCCTCGCAGCACCCGATCTCTTACAGGGGGCTGTGATCCGCACAATTAACCCCTCAGGTGCAGCACCTGAAGGATTAATTAAGCGTATCATAGCCCCCTGTAAGAGATCAGGGGCTGCCAGGCAGCAGGGGGCAGACCCCCCTCCCTCCCCAGTTTTAAATTCATTGGTGGCCAGTGCGGACCCCCCCCCCCTCCCTCCCTCTACTGTATTAATTTCATTGGTGGCCAGTGCGGCCCCCTCCCTCCCTCTATTGTATTAATTTCATTGGTGGCCAGTGTGCGGCCCCCCCTCCCTCTATTGTATTAATTTCATTGGTGGCCAGTGTGCTGCCTCCGCCCCTCCCCCCCGATCATTGGTGGCAGCGGAAAGTTCCGATCGGAGTCCTAGTTTAATCGCTGGGGCTCCGATCGGTAACCATGGCAACCAGGCCGCTACTGCAGTCATGGTTGCCATGGTTACTTAGCAATATTAGAAGCATAATACTTACCTGCTGCGCTGTCTGTGACCGGCCGGACGCTCCTCCTACTGGTAACTGACAGATCATTAAGCAATGCGCCGCACAGACCTGTCACTTACCAGTAGGAGGAGCGCCCGGCCGGTCACAGACAGCGCAGCAGGTAAGTATGATGCTTCTAATATTGCTAAGTAACCATGGCAACCAGGACTGCAGTAGCGGCTTGGTTGCCATGGTTACTGATCGGAGCCCCAGCGATTAAACTGGGACTCTGATCGGAACTTTCCGCTGCCACCAATGATGGGGGGGAGAGGCGAGGCGCACTGGCCACCAATGAAATTAATACAATAGAGGGAGGGAGGGGGTGGGGGGGCCGGGGGTAGCCACACACTGTGCCACCAATGAAATTAATACAATAGAGGGAGGGGGGGCCGGGGGGGGCCGCACACTGGCCGCATACTGGCCACCAATGAAATGAATACAATAGAGGGAGGGAGGGGGGGGCGTCCGCACTGGCCAATAAAATAATTAAAACTGGGGAGGGAGGGGGGGGTCTGCCCCCTGCTGCCTGGCAGCCCCTGATTTCTTACAGGGGGCTATGATCAGCACAATTTAAGGGGTTAATTGTGCGGATCACAGCCCCCTGTAAGAGATCGGGCGCTGCCAGGCAGCAGGGGGCAGTCATGTACACAGTTCGTAGTATATTCTAACTTAAAGTGTTCCCATCACTATGGGAACGCCTCTGTGTTAGAATATACTGTCGGATCTGAGTTTCACGATCTAACTCAAATCCGATGGCATATTCTAACATAGAAGCGTTCCCATGGTGATGGGGACGCTTAAAGTTAAAATATACCATCGGATTAGAGAAAACTCTGATCCGATGGTATAATAGGGACTCCTGACTTTACATTGAAAGTCAATTGGGGACGGATCCGTTTGCAATTGCACCATATTGTGTCAACGTCAAACGGATCCGTCCCCATTGACTTGCATTGTAAGTCAGGACGGATCCGTTTGGCTCCGCAAGGCCAGGCGGACACCAAAACGACTTTTTACTTCATGTCCGTGGATCCTCCAAAAATCAAGGAAGACCCACGGAAGAAAAAACGGACACGGATCACGGAACCCGTTTTTGCGGACCGCAAAAAAAAAAAAGTGTGCATGAGGCCAAACCCTAAGAGAAACATAGCAGTTCTTTTCATTTAAATGCTGAGAAAGGGGTGGAACATATGTGATGTCATGATATGGGCAGATCATCTGATAAAGGGGGGGGGGGGGGGGCCGCGGCAATTTTTATCTTGCCTAGGGCGGCAAAAATCCTTGCACCTGCCCTGCCTGCAGCCACTGTCACTACTACTGTGAATAGAGAGGGAACCACAACTATGTTCAAAGTGTTGTAATCGTGCTGGGTTATTGCAGCTCAGATCCCATTCACTTCAACCCTTAGGCTACATGCACACGACCGTATGTCGGAGCCATTGAAATGAATGTGTCCGCATCCTATCAGCAAAAAAAAAAAAAAACACGGAACGGACACTGTACGAAACAAAATACGGTCGTGTGCATGAGGCCTTACCCACATCAGATTTTCAGCCTTCCACCATATGTTATGCCTACTGAGAAGACCAGTTTTCAATGCAATGTTTGGTGCTCATCTCAAGTCTTTTATACCAATGTTCCTTAACTCCAGTCCTCACGACTGACCTGCTGGTCATGTTCTCAGGATTTCCTTAGCATTGAGCAGGTGATATAATTAGTGTCAATACATCAGGACTTACCACAGGTATTCATTCTGTGGGATATTCTCAAATCCTGACCGGCAGGTAGGCCTGAGGACTGGAGTTGGGGGAACCCTGGTTTATACTATTCCTCTCCCATGACCTTGCATCTCTTTCTTATCTGTGGGCTCCTTAAGAGCAGTTCACAAACTATAGACATTGGTCAAACTCCTGTATTTTTAGCATGATTTAGCTCATGTCCTCTGTCTGCCACCAGGTGAAAGAAGGATCATAAACTAGATAGATTAGATAAACGACAAAGCAGCATACAGATGAAGTCGATAAATGTGTCCTATTTTTGAAAAAAATTTATATGAATAAACTAAAGAACCCTTAAAACTATTAGATTTTTATTAATACACTTAAAATGACCTTGACCAGTCAACCAATACACATATACCCTAAATGGGATGAGAAAGGGTCCAGGATTCAGTTAACAAGAGGATATCAATAGTTAAAGGGACAGTACTATCCCTATTATCTTCCTGATTAATGCTAGCCCAGAGGTATCAACTAATGGTGGTGACTTGCCCCGTCCTCGTACCTATCCTGGATAACCCTGGTTAGCCCTGAAGAAAGTACCGTCACCCTGATGCGTTTCCCCCACTCGTTAGGTTCGTCAGGGGGTACAAAAGACGGGTGCTCACACAAAACAACAAAGTGGGCTTGTAGATAAAGGTGGGGCTGGTGGAAAAAAAAATAATAAGCCGGAGCCGAAACGTTGCGCATTTCCCACTGGGGTAAATAAAGTTTTCTTACATTTGACTCTTTGGAGTGCTGCCCATTTTTCCATATATATATATATATATACACACACACGCACGCACGCACGCACGCACCTGTAGTGGGATAGTTCACTGATAGGATGATACATTTAGATGTCCCACTGACCGGCGTCCAGCCCCACCGAGGATAACAGCACTAAAATGGCTGTAAAAATGTCATGGAAAGGGCTAGAGGGCTGCAAATGGCATCAAAATGTGGTTAAGAGCATGGCAAGTACTCTGCAAACAAATGTGGATAGGGAAATAACTTTAAATAACACAAAATACGTAAAAATAAAAAAATAATAATCTTGATCTAGGAGGACGAGGTCCATATGGAGTAGGAGGTTGAGGAGGCGGTGGATGTGTAGGTGGAAGCGGTGGTGGAAGAGGTAGCCTACACTGCTTTTTGGTTTTTAATATATTTTTTTTATTAGGGTACACCCCAAAACATTGGGAAATATAACCTGTGATAACCCCCCTCCAGTCGTGCTAAACACACGTTCAGATAATACACTGGCTGCAGGGCAGGCCAGCACCTCCAAGGCGTAAAGGGCAAGCTCAGGCCATGTGACCAATTTGGAGACCCAGAAGTTGAAGGGGGCAGACCCGTCATTCAGTGCGTGTAGGCGTGTGCACACATACTGCTCCACCATGTTGGTGAAATGCTGCCTCCTACTAAGATGCTCCATGTCAGCTGGTGGTGCTAGTTGTTGTGGCGTGCTGACAACGCTTTTCCACATTTCGGTCATGCTAACCCTGCCATGCCACCAGCAGCGCATCTACCAGCGTGCACTTGTACTTGCACATCTTACGATTACGCTTTAGTGACGGAATTAAGGACGGTACGTTGTCCTTGTAGCGGGGATCCAGCAGCTTGGCCACCCAGTAATCCGCACAAGTTAGAATGTGGGCAACTCGGCGGTCGTTGCGGAGACACTGCAGCATGTAATTGTTCATGTGTGCCAGGCTGCCCAGAGGCAACGAAAAGCTGTCCTCTGTCGGAGGTGTATTGTCTGTGTCCTCTGTATCCCACCAGCCACGCACCAATGATGGACATGAGCTGGTCTGGTTGCCACCCTGCTGTGAACATGGTTCCTCCTCATCCTCCAGAACTGTGCCCTGGCTGGACAATTGTGTACCTGGCGTTTGTGGGTGCAGGAACCCACCCTCAGAGCCACTTGTAAATGACTGGCCGGAAACCCTATGAAATGATCCCTCTTCCTCCTCCTGTGCCACATCCTCCTACATCATTGCCAGTGGCGTTTTTTCAAGGAGGCATAGAAGTGGGATAGTAACGCTGAAAACTGCGTTATCGGCACTGGCCATGTTGGTGGAGTACTCGAAACAGCGCAACAAGGAACACATGTCTCACATGTAGGCCCAGTCATTGGTGGTGAAGTGGTGCTGTTCCCAGAGCGACTCACCCGTGTGTACTGCAGCTGAAACTCCACTATCGCCTGCTGCTGCTCGCACAGTCTGGCCAGCATGTGCAAGGTGGAGTTCCACCTTGGGGGCACGTCGCATATGAGGCGGTGAGTGGGAATGCCGAAGTTACGCTGCAGCGCTGACAGGCGATCAGCAGCAGGGTGAGAATGCCGAAAGTGCACACAGACAACCCGCACTTTATGCAGCAGCTCTGACATATCGGTGTAATTTTTAAGGAATCTCTGCACCACCAAACCGGCTAGTCCCAGAGCTGCTATGAGATTTTGCCCATTATCGCACACCACCAGGCCAGGCTTGAGGCTCACTGGCACTAACCACTCATCGGTCTGTTGTTCAAGGCCCGTCCACAGCTCCTGCGCAGTGTGGGTTTTGTCCCCCCCAAAGAGATACGTTTTAAAACTGCCTGCTGTCGTTTACCCCTGGCTGTGCTGAATTTGGTGGTGAAGGTGTTATGCTGTCCGGATGAGGAGCCGGTAGAGGATGAGGAAGCGGAGTAGGAGGAAGCAACAGGAGGCAAACTGAAGCGCCCTGCAATCCTCGGTGGTGGAAGGACATACGCCAAACTGCTATCCGCCTCAGTCCCAGATGCCATTGCATTTACCCAGTGTGCTGTTAGTGAGATATAACGTCCCTGACCATGCTTACTAGTCCACGTATCCATAGTGAGGTGCACCTTGCCACAGATGGTGTTGGCAAGTGCACACCTGATTTTGTCCCCCACTTGGTTGTGCAGGGAAGGGATGGCACACCTGGCAAAGTAGTGGCGGCTGGGTACGACGTACTGTGGGACAGCCACTGCCATAAGGCTTTTAAAACTCTCCGTCTCCACCAGACGGAATGACAGCATTTCAAAGGCCAGTAATTTTGAAATGCTGGCATTCAGGGCCAGGGATCGAGGGGTGGGTAGGGGTTACTTCCTCTTCCGCTCGTGTTTGGGAGATGGAGAGCTGAACGAGAGATGCTTGGTGACCCAGGTGGTGGTGTTGCTGGCAGATCCTCTGTTTGCAGGGTGGCAGGTGGCACTGTCACTGTCACTTCAGAGGTGGATGAAGAGGCAGAGACTGCAGCAGAAGAGGAAGCAGGAGGAACCAGAGACCTTTCTTGGTTTTTGAGGTGTCTACTCTACTGCAGCTCGTGCTTTGCACTTAGATGCCTGGTCATGCAGGTTGTGCTCAGATTGAGAACGTTTATGCCTTACTTCAGGCTTTGATTGCACAGCATGCAAACCACTCATGTCTTGTCATCAGCACATTGTCTGAAGAACTGCCACGCCAGGGAACTCCTTGGAGCTGGCTTTGGTGTACTCGGTCCCTTGCTGCGGTGGGTAGTAGCAGGTGTACTGTCTAGGGGACTGCCGCTCCGCTTTTGCACTCTGCTCCCTCTTCCGCTATGCTGGTGGCTCTGTGCGACCACCGCCTCTTCCTCAGAACTACACAGGTCACTCGCATGGTCTTGATTCCATGTGGTGTCGAGGACCTCATCGTCCTCCACATCATCTTCCACCCTGCCCTCCTTGTCGGTCTGCACATAACAGCAGTTGGCACCTTTGTTTCGTCATCATCCGAGACGTGCTGCGGTGGTCCTCCCATGTACTCATCCTGAAACATAAGTGGTTGGGCATTGATGCACTCAATCTCTTCCACTTCTGGGGCAGGGCTAGGTGGATGGCCCTGGGAAACCCTGCTAACAAAGTCACCAAAAATAAGAAGAAACTGATGCATAACTTGGGGCTCAGACTGCTTGGCTGATTTGCAAGGGGGTGAGGTGAAAAATGATGGACATAAGCTGCAGGTGCCAACAGGAGACTGGGTGGGAGACAATGTGAAGGAACTGGAGGCACTGTCAGCAACCCAATCTACTATCGCCTGTACTTGTTCTGGCCTCACCATTCGTAGAGCCGCGTTAGGCCCGACCAAATACCACTGAAGGTTCTGTCGCCTACTCGCACCTGAGGAAGGTGTTTCACTTGTGCGTGTAGCTGGCACAGATCGACCACGTCCTTCCCTGCAACAGGAGCTCCACCACGACTGGGGCCACCTCCCTTATTTGATGCTCTCCTCATATTGCCCAAAATGGGTGTTTTTTGTTTTTTTTAATAACAGAATATGACATCAGTATATAACGCTTGAATTTCACACGTACAGATGCAGACAATTATTGCAGTATTTCAAGCTTGGATTTCAATGTCACAAAAGCACATATGCAGTGCTGGTGCACTGAGCTTGCATAAAATGCCCGTCGCCGCCCACCTAACAGACGGATACAAATTATTTCCTATTCTCTCCCTCACAGCAGCAGCATCCTATCCCTACACTAAGCACAGCAGACGTGCAGCGATACGTGACTCCAGCTTATATAGAGACTGGGTCACATGCTGCACTGGCCAATCACAGCCATGGCTGTGATGGCTTCTAAGGGCAGAGTTGAACGCTTGTTGATTGGCTGCTCTGCAGCCTTTCATAAAGCGCCAAGAAATTGCCAAACTCAGACATGAAATGTTCGGGATCCTAAAGTTCGGTACGAACCCAAACTTTACAGTTTGGGTTTGCTCAACCCTAATCAGAGTACTTGAATAGGTCATGCTGCCTCATGCTGAAGAGGAAATGCCCTTGAAATGGGTGTTCCAACAAAACAACGACCCCAAACACACCAGTAAACGTGCAACATCTTGGTTCCAGACCAACAAGATTGACGTTATGGAGTGGCCAGCCCAATTCCCGGATCTTAATCCAATAGAAAACTTGTGGGGTGACACCAAAAATGCTACTGAACAGCCGACCGCAGATGCCAAAAAAAGGCAGTGGCCTTAGAAAACAGTGTGGAAATGTATGAACAGGTCCAGATGACTGGGTGCATAGAAATAGTGCAAGGAGATGAACATCACCATGTATTCTACCAACTTTTTGAAGAAATAAGACCGCTCTCAGGTTGAAAGTTTCAAAATCAGTGTTTAATTACAGTATTTCACAGAAGGCAAAACAGTCTTTAAAATGAAACATCTGAAGCAGCAATATGACAAGGTTTAGTCATTTTAATCTACATAATCCAGAATACCATAAAAAAAAAAAACACAAAAAAAATCCACCACTATAATTAGAGGCTAATGGACGGGTTAACTACATAAATGCGGGCGCATCATGTTGCATATTGCCAGCAGAGTAAAAGGTTCCTTTCTAGTTAAAGATGTTTTCCGGATATAGAATACAGAGGACTAGGGATGAGCGAACCCGCTGAAGTTCAAGTTCAGGTTCGCTGGGCTCGGCCGAACTTCGGGTCAAGTTCAGGACCCGAACCCCATTAAAGTCAATGAGGACCTGAACTTCAATTTATTATTTTCCGTTATAACAGAAAATAATAGCATTCTTAAGATAGAATGCTAAATAAAATGGACATTGAGGGTTTAAAAAAAGCCCTCACCTCATCCACTTGATCGCACAGCCTGTATCCTGCTTTCTTCAGGACCTGCGATGACATCACAGCGCTCATCACGTGGTGACATCATCGCAGGTCCTTTTGCAGTTCCTAAGGAAAGAAGAGGATACTGGCCGCGAGATCAAGTGGATGAGGCAAGTTTTTTTTTTTAGCCCCTCAATGACCATTTAATTTAGCATTCTATCTTAAGAATGCTATTTTCTGTTATAACAGAAAATAATAAAATCAGCCGAACACTGTACCCGAACTTCAGTGCAAACGTCCGGGTATTTTGCAGTTCAGGTTAGCTCAACCCTACAGAGCGGACATATCCTCAGGATAGGTCGTAGGTATCTGGCCTGTGGGGGACCTACCCTTGATCAGCTGATTGAAGAAGCTGCAGCTCTCTGGTAAATGTTGGAGCTCTCCTCCAGGCACAGCGCCATACATTATATAGAGGCTATGCTTGGTACTGCAGCCCAGGACCATTCACTTCAGTGGAGCTGAGGTGCAGTAACCCAGCGTGGCCACCTCACATTCAAGAGCTAGTGCCAGCACCAGAGGCTGCAGGAAGCAGCCAACCTGAGGTCATCAAGATCAGGAGGCAGGAAAACCCTTATAACTGAATTGCCCAGTAAGGGAGAGTTCACATCATTATTTTTCCATAAGGCCTCATGCACATGACCGTGGTTTGGGTCTGCATCTGAGCCGCATTTTTTGCAGGTCGGATGCGGACCCATTCATTTAAAAAGATGCGGAAAGCAGTCAGTGTGCTGTCCACATCTGCACGTCCGTTCGTGGCCCCGCAAAAAAAACAAAAAACAGGACATGTCCTATAGTTGTCTAGATCAGTGTTTCCCAACCATTGTGCCTCCAGCTGTTGCAAAACTACAACTCCCAGCATGCCTGGACAGCCTTTGGCTGTGCGGGCATGCTGGGAGTTGTAGTTTTGCAACAGCTGGAGGCACACTGGTTGGGAAACACTGGTCTATATCATAGAGAAGCATAGGACTGCTCTATTGGGGCCGGATGTGCTGCAAAATGAAGAATGCACGTGGCCTGGTATCAGTGTTTGAGACCGCAAAACGGATATATAAATAGATTCATCCTGTTATGCACATTTGGCATCCATTTGAGCCATTTCTGTCCAAGATCTATATATTTTTTTTTTGACAAAAAAAATGTACGGTTTCAGTTAAAAAATAAAATAAAACTAAGTTACTCCGTGTGCATTCCGTTTCCGTATGTTTGAATGTTCATTCCGCAAAAAATTTGAAATTGTCCATATTACGGACAAGGATAGTACTGGTCTATTAGGGGCCGGCTGTTACGTTCCGCAAAATACGTAATGCACACAGACATAATCCGTATTTTTTTGTTTTTATGCAGATCAGTGTTTTGCAAACCACAAAATACATACAGTCGTGTGAATGGGCCCTAATAGACACCATTTCAACTAATGCTCCAACACGAGTGAAACATACCCAGCACTGTGAAAAACACTGAAAGCACCAGGGTCCTGCAGAGTACTAATGGCCGGCTTAGAAATAGCATTTTCTACTAAGCCTGCATGTGCAGTTCCTCAATACACGAGTTTTAGTGCTTTTAGTTAAAGGGTCAATTAGACAAACATTTTTCTGAAGTATTACTAGAAATCTGTAAAACACTGTCTAAAAACAGAAAACAAATCATTTCAGTTTTCACGTCTGCTCGTTTTTTTTTTTTCATACGGCGACACCAATATAAAAATCCATGCATCCTTTACATTTATAAAAATATTAGTCAAACTTGAGTGAGGCCTCGGAGACCCTTCTCTGCCCTCCAGTTTACTGATGACTGTCTCTCAGGGTTGTCAGAGAGACACTAATAACTCGCCTCACTTCACATTGGGCACCATGCAGATATAGGAAGGCAGCTTGGTAGTAGTCTCACAGTCCACGCCAGTGAATAAGATTTAAAAGTTCCATGAAAGTAGAATATGAAAGCAAGGTTACAGTGCTGCAAGACAATAGATCTACTATACAGTTTCACTTTTAAAAGACTTTACTTTGTTTTAGGTCTGAAATTATGCATTCTTTCATTGAAAAGGGGATGTCCCACAAAAAAATTTCTACATTTTTCAAAACCGCACCTGGATCTGAATACTTTTGTAATTATGTGCAATAAAAACAAATTTAATACAACCACTGATTTATTCAATAAAATCTAGCTGTATAGCAGCGCCTGCTGTTTTTTTTTTTTTTGCTTATTCCTTTGTCCACCTCACCGAGGTGGTCGCAAACGTTCAATTTAAATTTTTAACTGCCACCAGCTATATGTTTTGTTAGAAGCTGTAGCAGTTACAGCCTGAGAAATCTAGCAGAACGATTGGAGCAATAAATAGGGAGATCTCTGAATTTAGGTGAGATACAGGGCTGATTCTGCCTTTGTGAAAGAGAGAGACTTATTGTGCACTATATGATGTCCGATTTTCATTGCATAACCTCCAACATATATTTAGAGACCATTATGACCAGCTGCAGCCACCACAGGGGGAGCTTATGAGCATACTTGCATACAGGTTTGTTACTGTGTTCAATGTAGGTTGCTTGCTCCCTCTAGTGGCGATTGCACACATTAGCATTTAAAAAGCCATGTCTGTGCACAGTATTTGAGTAGTGTTGAAGTAAGCTTTGGATGCTACATCTGAAGTCGCTTTGTTTAACCCTAATTGTATAAAAATATATTAATCACCTCATTATGTTATTCATCAAGTTAAATGCACTACAACCTAGGGTTACTGTCACCTAACTTTTTGGGATGTCTTGCCTTTAGATCCCTAAAACAAGCCATCTGCCGGGCAGCTGCAAAAATAAGGTCTTGGCTCCTGGAGTCAGTCCTGTAGTGATACATAGTAGTAAACAGTACACAACCAGGGATATAATGGTGCTTTGAACTGGCAATTATCAAATGACACTCCATACAATCCCTTTTCTACCTGTGGGGCAAAATGTAGAAACTGGATTCACATTATGCCAATCAAATCCGCCAAAGCTCATCAGCCATCATCACCACATAGTTAGAGAATGAAGGCAAAAAGCAATAAATTTATAATGCAGGAAAAAAGTCGGAGATCAGTAAAAAGGATCTGCCCCACACACACCATATCGGTCCATTTACATGGATAAGGCTGAGCTGTAGTTCAAGAAACAGCCCACTGGCAGGAGCGGAACTGTTTCTGGAAGAAGGCAGCCATGTCTCATTTATTCCTGTAAAAATCCTAGGACAGCATACCAAGAGCACCAACCAACACGTTATTTTATCAATATGTATCAACAAGACTTCTTTCCGCTGACCCTTTTGTACAGTTTTAGAAAAATTAGCTTGAGAGGGTTAAGAGAGCTGTATTTTTGCACCACAGAAAATGGGAGTTTTATGAAATTATTCACGAGGAAGTCCTTCAGACTCCTTAATGCATATTTCCAGCAGGAGCTGTGACAAGTTGTGCAGCTGCCTAGCAACAGACGCTGCAGGACACAGGTGTCACCACTGGAGATCCAGCTCCCGCCGAGATGAAATGGTGTCATTTAATAGAGCAGGAGTGCCGCTGTCACATAGGAATACATAATACCACCTCTTCTGAATCCTTCAATTTACCAGGAGTAAGTCCCCAGGTAGACTAAGGTGGAGGAAAGATATCCTTTACAATCATTTGAACTCACCCTTTAAAGAGGTTTTCGCCATTAAATGCAATCGTAATAAAATTTACAGTGTTATAAAATGCTCCTTCGTTACAACGGTGCCCCCTGGTGTTTAATCTGCACATTAATGTGCACATCCACTTACAGAGGTGGGCGCACATGCTCAGTTTCACCCATCATCTGCCACCAGCGATACCTACTGTTAGAAGCTGTAGCAGTAACCCCCTCCCAGAAAGAACACACCCCTGAGATGCTGGTCTGAAATGCACCTAGCAGAGCAATGAAACCGTGTGAGGCACAGGGCTGGTTCTAGCTTTGTTATAATAAAAATAAAATTCATGTACTGCATGAATGATTTTCATTTTAACAAATTATGGCGTAACCCCTTTAAAGACAACTCCAACAAACAGATTCTCATCTGATATTTAATTTTGATACCTGATGAAATTTTCCTGGACCTGAGCATTGCACAGTCTATACATGTATGGGGCAACAGACCACGACTCATTATGTACTGCTCCTGTGAACCTCTGCGTTAGAGCCAATTGGAAGAAGGTGCTTTAATTAATGAGTTGAGACGGACGTTTGACAGGTGCTTTGCCCATTAGATAAAGGCACACAAAGCCTGGTTTCTGACAAATCTGTTCTTCAGAAAAACCGATTAGCACGAATCATGCCTCAATGGAAACAAGTTTAAGATGTGAAATAGGGATTCATGAAGCCGGTAAAGGCAACAAAAGCATTGCTAAAGATCTGGGTGTATATCAATCCATGGTTAGATAAATTATCTACAAATTGAGAAAACTCTGCACTTTTTCTACTCTCCCTACGGCCCCATTTTTGTCCGCATCCGATTGGCATTTTTTGCAAACTGGATGCAGACTCATTCATTTCAATTCATTCATTGACTTACAATGATTTACAACCGGATGCAGCCAAATACAGCACCATCAGGATGTATTAAATGTATCCATTTAATTCAGGTTCTGAGATCCTCTGCTGAATCACAAACCCTGAATTAAGAACGCATATGTGAAAGTAGTCTCAATTAAAGAATGATTGAAAAATAAGATGTGGTTTGGAATGGCAAAAGTAGAGTTGTGAGCTTAGGCTACTTTCACACTAGCGTTCGGCTGTCCGCTTGTGAGCTCCGTTAGAAGGGGCTCACAAGCGGACCCGAACGCTTCCGTCCAGCCCTAATGCATTCTGAGTGGACGCGGATCTGCTCAGAATGCATCAGTCTGGCAGCGTTCAGCCTCCGCTCCGTTCAGCAGGCAGACACCTGAACGCTGCTTGCAGCGTTCGGGTGGCCGTGCGGATCCGTCCAGACTTACAATGTAAGTCCATGGGGACGGATCTGTTTGAAGATGACACACTATGGCTTAATCTTCAAATGGATCCGTCCACCATTGACTTTCAATGTAAAAGTCTGGACGGATCCGCTCAGGCTACTTTCACACTTAGAAAATTTTATACAATATAATACAGACGGATCCGTTCTGAACGCTAGTGTGAAAGTAGCCTTAAAGGGGTTGTGCAGGCAGTACATATTGAAGACCTATTCTTGGGATAGATCATCAAGGGCCTGACTCCTAGCCCCCCCACAGTTTGAAGTGTAATTACAAGTGCTTGCCCCAAGTTCTTCAAACAGTTATTCACATTCAGGAAGGTAGGGCCAGGAGTTGGAGCCCCACTGATCAGATCCTGAGGGGCAGCCAAGAATTTATTTTATTTTTAACCCCCATAGTTGTCAAGACTTTGCAGGGCCTATTCTGGAGATAGGAGTGGGTACCAGAGGTGGAACAGCACCTATATGACACTGATGGCATATCCTAGCAATATGCCATCAATGACTGAGATGGGTATATCCCTTTAAGAAAATTTGGTAGAAGTGCTTTCTCCAAACCAATGCCATATTTACCCTATGCGCTAAAGTCTGGTATTGCAGTCCGCACCATCCTGTATAATACTGCAATACACAACAGCCCATGGGCAAGAGTGGCACTATTTTGGGATGAAAGTAGACACATTTCCAATAACAATGGTGAGGTCTAAAGGAAGCAAGGCCAATCATAACACTGCAGATTTAAAGCTTAAGGTCAATCAAGCTTGCAAAAAGTGAAGCCCATGATCCCAGCCATATTCACTGAAATGGACAGGTCTTATTTTGAGGTGGGGTAACCAGTAATAATTTTATTAGTCAGATAATGAGTATATTTCTGTGCAATTCAAAGTAAATGTGTAAAACTCAAGGAAAGAAAAAACTAAACATCAAGTAATTGTACAAAGTCAGTCAGATGTGCAGTCCATCAGATTTATAGCCTCTGCCATACGAGCGTCCACAGAAATAGGTTGGACAGAAGGTAATGCAGATGTGTTACCGCAGAGGTAGGCATCCCTAGGCTGCTTCGCACCTGCTTCAGGTGTAGAACAATTTGGGTGGCACCACAGGATGTGACTAACGCCATAAAAGGGAGCTCGAATCCAAGAGGCATCTGTGGTCTCTTCAGAGTTGTGGAACTACAAGTCACAGCAGGATATGCAGAAAGTTATGCAAAACATGGAGTCTCATCAACCTCCAGATATCATCAATAGCGATGTAACACATGATTCAGACCAGGGCTTTTCATATTTGTTCTGGAGCCTCAGTAGACAGACCAATGTGACTAGAGATAAGCGAATTTCATGTTATAAAATTTGTTCACGCAGTTTAGTAAAAGCAGAATTGTGTTATAGATTCCGTTACCACGGACCAGAACGCAATTCTATAACGGAATGCCTTTAAAGGCATTCCGTCATAATAGAAGTCTAGGGCTTGCATAACAGATCGTTTCCATTTCAGTTATGCAGGAGAGGACGCCCCTGCATAACAGAAAAAACGGGACAGATCCGTTTTGCAGCCCATACACTACTATTATGATGGAATGCCTATTAAAAAGGTATTCAGTTATAGAATTGCATTATGGTCCATGGTAACCGAATCCATAACGCAATTCACCTTTTACCAGTAAACGAAGTGTGAACGAATTTCAAAATATGAAATTCGCTCATCTCTAGCAATTACTATATCAATTGGTCCATGTAAGACATGGCTTGAAAAGTATTGTCTACCACCTTTCAATATACGAAAATGCAGTTGATCTGCAACCTGTGGCCCTTCAGACTGAAAACTCCCTGTATACCCATTCTTGTAGTTCCACAACATCTGAAGAGCCACATGTTCTCCGTTAGCCTAAGGGCTCATGCACAATAATGTGGTTTGGTTCTGAATTTTTTATTTTTGTAGCGGCTTCGATGCAGACCTATTCACTTCAACGGGACCGCAAAAGATGCAGACAGCGCTCTGTGTACTATCTGCATCTAAAACAAACAACTAGAACATGTCCAATAGAACTGGTCTATTGAGGGCCAGACTTTCCATTCTGCAAAATGCAGAACACACAGCTGTTAACTGCAATTTGCAGACTGCAAAACACAGTACCGCCATGTGCATGAAGCCTAAGTGTAGAGCTGCAGAGCCTCTCCATCTTGAGGGCTTTCTGTACATTACATGGGTTGCCTACTGGTTTCAATAGGTGCTAGGTAAAGGCTTCCTTTTTTCCTTCAGGACTGCTGCAGGGGAAATAAAGACTAGCTGATAGCTGCTACCCCTCCCCCCAACAATAATCTCTACATGCAGGTCCTGGCATCTCATGCGATCAGCCTATTACTGGAAAAGGTTTCAGATGGGTAGGGCAATGCCAACTCTTCAAACATCTTGGCCACATTTATTAAACACAAGGTTAAAAAGGGAATTCCATAATAATCCATCTTCAATATATCAAAACGCTACTTTCTTTAGGGGCTAATGATTGTGGACCTCCAATAATCCCAAGAATGGGACCATTAGCACAAGACAAAGCACCCAAGACCCCTTCGTAATACCGAGACCTCATTAGTACCATTTGTTTTAATGCACTGTCACCTTTTCCTCTAGGAAAAAAATAAATAAAAATCTCCACCCTCCCACATTTTTAAACGCAATATTTCCCAGTTGCAAGCATTCAGATCACGAGAGAAATATGGCGACGTTGTTCCTACAGAGAAAACAAGTTGAAATTAATTCCGCAGCCCTTACACATTTAGAAAAGAAAAAAAGGAAAAAATTATTATGTATTAAAGTCAGAAGTGCAATTCCAAAAGTTCCACCAACACCATTTACTCTAATGGGGCCCACTGCAGACCCCTGCACAGCTCATGGTCAGAGGACCCTTCCTTCTTGGGATCAGTGGAGAACCAAGAGGTCAGACCCCCACCAATCATAAAATGACATCTAGCTACATGCCATCACTTTCGAAGATGGGAAAATCGCTTTAAGACACTGGTGCTGTTCTGGAGGGGACACACTTCAGAAGATCATTTCCAAATAGACATAATATAGAAGAATCAACTGCCCAATGTCAGGAAAGAGAAAACTCGAGTTGAAAGAAGAAGCAGAAAGAAGGACATGGAGCAGAACGCACGTTGAGTTCTCGACTGGTATTTTGTGCTCCTCCTCTTGTATGAGGGCTGGCTAAGGCCTAGTCTGTGATAATCTAGCCATTCACATTGACACCAGGCATTCCTTTGACATTGTACAAACACTGTTTTCCTTAAAGCTTTATTACCATCCGAATCTTTCCTGACAAAAAAACCTTACGAAAACAATCTTTTTGCAGTGAGAAGATACGTGGGTCAAAAGATCATTACTCGACGAATGGCAACCCTTGAGTTTGATTAATGAGCAGCAACTTGGCAAAAAGAAAAATCCCAAGAAGGCATCTGAGTATTAAGCCCCCTTTTTCTCCAAAATAATTTTGTGCAGCTTGTCCGCATCCTCTGTGGTTTTAACTCTGATTAACATGGTGACGGGAGTAGTTGGATTTTCCTCAGCGATGGGAGGGTTAGGAACACATACGATCATCACATTGTTCTTCCCTGTTCTTGAACACGGCATAGATGGCTGGACCAAAATGTTCAACAAGATGTTGCCTGAAATGATAAAATGGACATTAGTGGTCACTGCTCCACTCAAACTTCTCTTCGGGTGATTGTGCATTGCATTCCTTCAGATGGCAAACATTCACAGGGCTCTAGTCACCCAGCGGAGTATGTTCTTTTGGCACATGTTTGGGTGGCAGGTATACAGACAGCTGTGCATTGGAAAGCTCAGCAGGCTGTAATCCTACACAAAGGGGCACCACAGGAGAAAAAAAAACAAAAAAAAAACAACAACTTTGGATTGAACTCAATGGGCAATGTACACCACTGTCGAATCTGTTAGGCTACTTTCACACTCTCGTTTTGGGCAGATCCGTCATGGATCTGCAAAAACAGATCCGTTACAATAATACAACCGCATGCATCCATCATGAACGGATCAGTTTGTATTATCTGTAACATAGCCAAGACGGGTCAGTCATGAACTCTATTGAGAGTCAATGGGAGACAGATCTGTTTTTCTATTGTTCAAGATTGTGTACGATCCATCCCCATTGACTTACATTGTGTGCCAGGACGGATCCGTTTGGCTCAGTTAAGGCTACTTTCACACTTGCGGCAGTGTGATCCGGCGGGCAGTTCCGTCGTCGGAACTGGCCGCCGGATCCGCCGATCTGCTGCTGCCTGAAAGCATTTGTGAGACGGATCCGGATCCGTCTCACAAATGCATTGCAAGGACGGATCCGTCTCTCCGCGTGTCATGCGGACCGACGGATCCGTCTTGTACATTTTTCTCATTTTTACCGATCTGCGCATGCCGGAACGACGGATCCGGCATTCTGAATGCCGGATCCGGCGCTTATACATTCCTATGGGAAAAAATGCCGGATCCGGCGTTCAGGCATGTCTTCAGTTTTTTGGGCCGGAGAGAAAACCGTAGCATGCTGCGGTTTTCTCTTTTGCCTGATCGGTCAAAACGACTGACCTGAAGACATCCTGATGCAAACTGAACGGATTACTCTCCATTCAGAATGCATGGGGATATGCCTGATCAGTTCTTTTCCGGTATAGAGCCCCTGTGACGGAACTCTATGCCGGAAAAGAAAAACGCTAGTGTGAAAGTACCCTTAGTCAAGCGGACAGCAAAACGCTGCAGTCAGTTTTGATGTCCACCTCCAGAGCAGAATGGAGACTGTTTGGAGGCAAACTGATGCATTCTGAGCGGATTCTTATCCATTCAGACTGCATTAGGGCAAAACTGATCCGTTTTGGACCGCTTGTGAGAGCACTGAACGGATCTCACAAACTGAAAGCCAAAACGCCAGTGTGAAAGTAGCCTTAGAAGTATACAATAGGAGATCTTATATGGTTCCTAGAATCCCTAATTTTTGTAATTTCTTGGGAGTCCCAAAAGGTAGAACCCTGACTGATCTAGCATTTAGCACCTATCCTTAGGGATACAACCCAACTTCTGAAATGTGACGTGTCATTTTATGTGGTAATAAATTTTGAATGCTTTACGGCAGGAGTTTTTTTTTTTTTTTTTTCAGCTCAAGATTTTTCATTTTTACAAGAAATGCAACAGAAAAAGCACTCCACAATTTATTACGGAATTTTTTTAAGTAAGACAATATTCCACATGTGGTTATAAACTGCTGTTTGGGCACATGACAGCGGTCAGAAAGGAAGCAGTGGAATTTGGCTTTTGAACTGACTGTTGGACTGGTTTTCAGGCATCATTTGCAGAGCCCCTGCTGTACTTTTATGGTATAAACCTCATAGTACACCCATCAGGGAATACATCTAGGGGTATAGTGAGCATCTGACCATACGTTTTAGAATTCGGACAAAAAAAATAAAGTCTATACATTAAAATTGCACCCCACCATTTCCAATACAGTGCTGCCACCTAAAAGGCCTATTGGAATAGGCTAGTAATAGGCTTAGAAGCCTAATACAGGCCCTGGCCTATTACTGCAATGGAATGCCTTTTTCCAATCTCAACCAGGGGAGGCGTTCCCTGCCCTGAAAGTGCACACTTCGGGGTTTGACAGCCGCTGTACATGTGAGGGCTCAGAAAGGAAAGAGCACCATTTGGTGCGCAGATTTTGCTGTAATGGTTTTTGGGCTAATTGCTGCATGTGCAGAGCCTTGAGGTACCAGAACAGTGTGAATACCTCAAGAAGTGACCCTCACTTTGTAAACTATACCCCAAAGCAAAAAATATGGGGGGGGTTCAGTCAGCACAGCCCTGTATGCAGGTGCACATTGCTATGGTGAAATACAAATAAACGCAAAAATACAAATGCAATTGCACTCTGCAACCAGCACTCTGCCCTGCCTCTATGCTGGATGTTGAATGAGGCATTGGTGTACATTTTGGCCAAAGCGTAATAAGCCACTCACCACGTCAAGGTCGCCTCCATGAGTGGTCCCTAACACTAGTTCCTACCCGTTATGGGCCATGACAGCCCCACAAAGTCCAGGGAGCGCAGGTACAGCATGCACGCCAAGCACACTCAGCTTCTAACCCCGTCCGGTGCCATTACACCTTTCATCGGATCCAGGGATGCAAGTACCAACATGCATGCTGAGCCCACTATATACTTCTCCTGGAGCCAAATAGCTACTGGTAGGTGCTATATAAGCAGAATCAGTTTTATACAGTCTTTAAAACTAGCCTCCAGGGCAGACTAACTGGTCAGGTGTGCATGACTGCATGGAGATCGCCACGCCTCCAATATATACTACAAATAAAAAAATAGAGCGCGATTGCATTTGTGTTTTTACGTTTGTATTTCACCATAGCAATGTGCACCTGCATACAGGGCTGTGCTGACTGAACCCCCCATATTTTTTTCTTTGTAGTATATATTGGAGGCGTGGCGATCTCCATGCTGCTTTTTGCCAGAAACTGCACCACATGCCCATGGGTTGTATATGGTATTGCAGAACAGTTCTCTTAAAAGGTGAATGATGCCAACATGTGGATGGGAGAAGCAATGAAAGCAACCATGTTTTATAATCCTGGACATTCACTTTAACCCCTTAGATTCCACAGTGAATAGCTACCACAGCATCTAAGTGATTAGACACAGGGAGGGGACGCCATCTGTTCACGGTTGCATTTTTGCAATGTGTGGTTCTTGCCGTATAAACACCAGCTTTAGATGTTAGCTAAAAACCTTCATCCTACTACTTGGTAAGATTTATTTTTTGTCACAGTTTAAAAAATAAAAAGCATGTTGAACCTGAATCCTTTAATTCCTCTCTGTAGGAGGAAAAAATATTTTTTACCAAAAACACACTAAATAGCAACCCTAAAAATCTACCATTGGTACTAAAAAAATATTGAAATCTGTGGTTTCTAAGGCTTTTAAGTGGTGGTAAAAAGCCAGACTAAAATTTGTGTGTAGGGCCTAAAGAGATTAAGACACGGCTGCACAGCTATCAGTTTCTCTGAAATGAAAGATCAAGTTATTCTGCTTATGGACAGGGAGGTGGGCCCTGACATCACCAGTAGTTGCACCATCTTCTCTTGAGCAGTCTGAAAGTAGTGCTCTATAGTGTGCATGCAATATTACATAGACTCAAATGTAAGTAAAGCTGTGAATGCAAGTAAACGTGTGTGTATCATTCACCGAAGGCCCACCTGACCTCTTCAAACCAGGGATGTGGAGTCGGAGTCAAAGCTAGTTTTGGGTGGAGTTAATCGAAAATTTACTAATGCTGTGAAAGATTTGCACCACTGACCCAGAAGCACACAGATGCTCTTCAGTCTTCTTCCGAGTCTGTGCCGCCGTGCATAAAAGACAAGCCATGTCCCATCTTTCACCACATTTTGCTGATCATGGACTGCTATGTGGCATTCACATGGCCTGTGCCCGTTTTGCGGACCCACGGTTTGCATACCGCAACACGATTGTGTGAATGAGACCTTAAATAACATTTTGTAATACTAATAACAAAGTTAACCAAATATATTATGCTTTTATCAATCTAAGGCCCTTATCAATCTAGTGGTGATCGTAAAATCAGTCCTCACCTCTCCCGTGTTGTCCCCTGTGACCTCATGCACACAACTATGCATTTTGCGGTCTGTAATCTGTGGATCTGCAAATATAGGATTTTTTGTGCTCATCTGTAAAATCCTTTTCTCGCAGAGTTCATTGGGGGGGACACAAGACCATGGGTATAGCTGCTGCCACTAGGAGATGACACTAGGCAAAAAAAAAAAAAAAAAAAAGTGTTGGCTCCTCCTCTCAGCTATACCCCTCCTGCAGACACTGAGCTAATCAGTTTGCACAAAAACAGTAGGAGCAGTGGCCATGAGAAGCAAACAGAAAACAATAAAAAAATAAGAAATGCGAAGATGGGTTAGAATCAAGAACTGGAGGGACCCATCAAGGAGAGACAGCAATGTACAATACATGTTGGGAGCTGTGTCCCCCAATGAAGTCAGCAAGAAAAGGATTTTACGGGCAAGCACAAAAAAATCCTATATTTGCAGATCCACAGTTTACAGACCGCAAAATGCATAGTTGTGTGCATGAGGTGACAGGGGACAACACAGGAGAGGTGAGGACTGATTTTACGATCACCACTAGATTGATAAGGGCCTTAGATTGCTAAAAGCATAATATATTTGGTTAACTTTGTTATTCGTATTACAAAATGTTATTTAAAGGTCTCATTCACACAAAAAAAAATCCCATTTTCTTGCTCGTATCATTGGGGGGGGGGCGACGACGACACAGAAGACTAGGGCTGCAACGATTAATCGATGATAGGATTCGTTGCTGACGAATCCAGTTATCGAATAATCGCCGATTCGTTGCTATACGGGCGGTTTACTTTAAATCACTGCATCTTTATTTTACCTTACAATGATGCTCCAGTAACAGGCAGAGCGGACGGCGGCGTAACATCACTTACTCGTGTGACGCGCCTGCTCCGCCTCCATTCATAAAGTGGGCGGAGCAGGTGCGTCACGTGAGTGATGTTACGCCGCCGTCCGCTCTGCCTGTTACTGGAGGGTGGGGGGGGTGTGTGTATGGCACTACTATGGGGAAGGGAGATCAGCGCACAGATCCCCCTCCCCCATACCAGCGCCACCCACAGCAGATCCCCCCTCCCCCATAACAGCGCCACCCACAGATCCCCCTCCCCCATAACAGCGCCACCCACAGATCCCCCCCAACACCCACAGATCCCCCTCCCCCATAACAGCGCCACCCACAGATCCCCCCTCCCCCATAACAGCGCCGCCCACAGACCCCCCCCCCCCATAAGAGTGCCATCCACAATTTGTTTTAATATGGCCTTTGAACATAATTTTTCAAGTAAAATCATAAACCTCTGTTTTGTAATTTTGTTGTTTTACCCGATTAATCGTAGAAATTAATCGGCAACTAATCGATTACTCAAATAATCGTTAGCTGCAGCCCTACAGAAGACCATGGGACGTTAGAAAGCAGTACTATGGGGAGGGAACAAGAACAGAACCCTGAAAAAGGGACAGGAAGACCCATTCCCCGGAGGGCCAGCCAGAGAGCGGCTGAATACGCAGAGGCTCCGGCTGGGCAGAAGAACAGCCCAGGGAATACAAATCACAGCTTAGGAGACTGCAGAAGATACAGGAGACAGACGTAGCCTGGATTTATAATGGTATGGACTGTACGGGACCCAATGGAAGTGCTTTTACCCTGTCAATGGAAGGGTAATGTTACAGGCTGTACAGTACCCAGTGGAAGTGCAATTACTCCACCTATAGAAGGATGGTAATGCGATAGGCTGTACAGTATCCAGTGGTAGTGCTATTACGCTGCCTATGGAAGGAAGACAATGCTATGGGCTGTACAGTAACCAGTGGTAGTGCAAGTACTCCGCCTATGTAGGATAATGCTACAGACTGTACGGTATCCAGTCCAAATGCAATTACTCCGCCATTGGAAGCAGGGTATGCTACAGGATGTACAGGGTCCAGTGGTAAGCACACATATTCCACCTAAGGAAGGAGGGGAATGTGACAGTACCTACAGAATCCAGTAGTAGTGAAACGACTGCCTGTGGAACTACAAGGAATGCGGTATTTAGCGGTAGTGCGAGCATCCAGCTGTAGCGGTCAGAACTCTGATTTTGGAATGGCGGTGGGAACTCTGTCCATAACAGGACCAGATGAAGATAGAAAATAGAGAGTGGATATTTCCCTGGGTGAAATGACTTAAGTAGTGCAGTAGTTGTAATTGAGCGTAGAAAATATTGTACGCTCAATCACAACTAGCCTCTGATTACTCACTCCTGCGATTCCCTTTTCGCCCCTTCCCCCTTGACCTTTCCCATTATTGTTCACAAATGTTTACGTTATTGTAATGTAACGCTATGTTTTATAGATTTGCATAGAGATCTATTATTGTACTTTGTAATTGCACTTGGTTACTGTGCTGTATGAATACTCAACTGTAACACTAAGTACCCAACTGTTGTAATGAACATGTAAACTCGTTGACTTAGTGTAATGTCTAAGTTGGAAGAAAACAAAAATTTTACAACAGGACCAGATAGCTCAGAGGGTTAATAATATATATAGTTTTTAATTACATACAGCTCAAATCTAAACCTCCAGCTGTCTCGAGTCCAGGAATCATTTTGCCCAGCGCAGTAGTACTGAAGGCAAGAAAAGGGTTAAGCCCAGGGGCGGAGCTTATTGGCTGCTGGTGGGAGGAAGAAATGGCGCAAAATTTTCACTCTGATAGAACAGTTCCCGCCCCCGAAACAGTTTTGAAGATGTGGCCTCCTCAAGTACAGGCAGGGCCGACCGGAAGAACTTCCGGTTAGAGCGGCAATGCAGTGAGGGAGCGGGAGAACAAACCTGCCACATACACCGGGGAGTAGGCCGCAGAGAAGCCAGGGCCTTGATTACTAGAGGCCCCAGCGGAAGACTACCAGAATGCTGGGAAACAGCAGAAGCTGGCCTGACATGAAGTCTCCCCCCAAACCCTATCTATCTTCATCTCTGGCACAGGCATGGTCATCTGCAGTCAATAACTGGCTTCAGTGGTGGTGTCTGTTGTGGACGTTACCAGTGAATTCAGTCACTGACTACAGCAGATGATCATGTCCATGCCAGAGAGGACGTAAACAAGCCGTGGACTGGAAGATGACACGGGAGCCGATGTGCAGGACCAGAGCTGGAGATAGCAGGTAAGAACGAGTCTTTCCATAGTGGAGGCAGGCACTTGTGAAAAGTTATTTATTCCCACACAACCCTTTCATGGCAAGCACTAGATCTAGCAGCTACACTTTAAAAAATGCTTTAGTCCCATTTAGAATGCATTTCCAGGACATCCATATGGGGTTTTTCAGGCTTTTTGTGATTACACATTTGTACATTACCTACCATTAGTTAAGTGTATAACGGTTTTCCAGTTATTAAAAGCACAGCACATTACATATCTACTTACAGAAATGTATCAAATTTCAGGACCTTCAGAAATTGCATTCCAGTAGTATGGTTTAAGTTCTATCCAAGTAGCCGGATACTTACAAGCCCACTACAGTAACTTTGTGATTGGTAAGTTATTGGCCACGTAGGAATAGGTCGGTGTGAGACTGTAGGCGTCAGTCAGAACCTTGGCTTACTGACTCCACAGCCCTGCTTTAAACATTGGCTCATCTACAAGTATTTCTGCAGGACAGCTTTTTTTAAACTGGAAAAATGCAGCCACATGAGGAAAGAAATAGCTTTCTGATGCAGATGCCAAGCA
Source organism: Bufo gargarizans (assembly GCF_014858855.1). Lineage (NCBI taxonomy): Eukaryota > Metazoa > Chordata > Amphibia > Anura > Bufonidae > Bufo > Bufo gargarizans. The sequence goes on along the minus strand of NC_058081.1, from coordinate 474,395,852 downwards.
GAAGACAGACATCTTATTACCATCTTGGCATTTGCTAACTGAATGGGCTCAATGACTGTCTACTTAATACAATAAAAAAGTCACATGATGACGATTGTTGAGTTCTCTGATGTAGACCCAAATACACTTTAGGCTGAGTTCACACTTCAGCTATTGTGAGATAAAACCAATGGATAAGGTATAATGGAAAGATCTGCACCTGTTCTATGTATTTGACCTGCACCTAGTTTAGGCTCAAGTGTGAACGTAGCCTTACATGATCAAATAGAATAGGTGTACATCGTAACAGGATTATACGTTATACAAGTCTAATAATATCAAGCTGTCTATGGTGCTGAGCATTTGGAACTTACCTAGGTTGGTATCAGCACGGACCAGGAGCTGAGTCTTTTGATCTCCTAACGTTTTTAAATGAAGGGTGCCGACCCCTTTCTCCTTAAATTCATTATCTTTTTTGTAGAACAGTTTGCACCTGGAATGAAAATGTAAAATTATGCAATTCATAGAAGACCTCAAAAACAACTTACTAACACTGCTGCCGCCCCCTCCCTCACCGGATTGTCTCTCTGGGCTTCTTTTACATACAATGTAATCACTTCCACTTACCAAGGTTCTGGTTAGTGCCATTATGATGCCTCAAGCACAGCAGCGCATGGGCAGCTAGAGCCTGCTGGGGAGAACACGGATTATCCTCCCTCTAAATAAAGTATGTGGCCATAAGTGTACAGTAAAGGTGGATTTACACGTACCAATAAATTGCCCAGATTATCGGGAAGGACGATTCCTGAGAAGACTCGTTACCGATAATCTGGCCATGTAAACGTGCCGCCGATCACCTAATGAACGGGTGAAACGCTCGTTCATCAGGTGATCCTGTCGTCGGGCAGGAAATCCAATCATCGTTCCTGGGCAGCAGATCGTGCTGTCCAAACAGCGACCTGCTGCCCAGAAACCAGGATTCTGTAGCGACCCCTCATCCTCATACAGTAAAGGAGACCACTGCATGTAATAGCAGTGGTCTCCTTCACTGAACATGCGGCCGACTGTAGGGAAAAAAAGCTTCCTTCCCGACAATCTCCTGCTATCAGTGAAGCAGACAGCTGCATTTACATGCAGCGATCTCCTCCACAGAATGAGGAGGAGTGATCGCTAATGCCATCGCTCGTCCCCATACAGAATCATTGTTTGCCAGCAGCAGCGCATGATTATACGGCACAATTTGCTGCTGGTAAACGATTTTTTGACTGCATATAAAAAAAAAGAGGAGATTACCCGATGAACAAGATGAACACACATAAATTAGGTCTTCCCTAAGCTTTCCAGTGCTGGCCAGGCTCCTCAGTGTACTGAAGCCCTCATATGCACAAAAAATAAAAGCCTCTTTTCTTGGGAATGCTACAACCGATTTTCAGAAGATCGGTATCATTTCACCAGGATCAACCCTACCAGGCAATATGCCACATTTATTACGATCCTGCTGACAGGTGCTCTTTAAAAAGAAGTCTGGATGCTTTTCTTGAGAGTAACAACATTACAAGTATACATCCGAGATTACTGGAGAGGAGATTTTAATCCAGCAATATGCTCTAGATTACTCCACCCCAAGATGAGGAAATTGAGCCTGGATTACAACTGCATATGATGGGATATGAATGAATAGAGTTCGGGTGAGCACTTGACTGAAGACACAACCTTTTTCATGGTATACTGATGAGACAATACATTTTCTATTTTTCTGTGTTGCGGTGAGAACATTGGATACTAACTTTTTGGAATAGAAGGCATCTTCTTCTTTTACTTCTTGAACAACTACTTTTGGTGGCTCTTCCTCCTCATCAGCACCTCCTCCTGAAATTTTACAGGAAAAATAAATGAATAAATAAAATCAATAGAAACATGTCCAAGGGGTTGTCGAATGTCACTGATGAGATGTGTCTAAGCCCTGACTACCTGGTGGAGCGGGCCAGTAGCTTCCATTGCTGCACAGCACGTTTCCAAGGCAGCCTGCTCCGCTGGTTGACGACTACCTTGGTGAAGGCGAGATGAGACAACCACTTTCATTTCTGCTGCTGGGACCCTGAACTTTACAACATCAGGAAGGACATTTATTGCTTCCATACACCCCCGAACACTCCACTGCTATTAGTCTATGCTCAGTCACTTAAAAAAAATGAACATTTCTAAGCGGAATGCGTTCTTCTGTAAAATGTAGAGAACCGTATCATCGGGATGAGAACAGATAGACAAATTTACTATTTGGCCTAACATTTAGCTGCTGATGCATAGATTTTTTATATAATGATTTTTTTATGGCGATATGTTTCTGTGGAGGGGCAATACATCCTTCTCATTAACCCTAAATTAAAATAAATGCCCAGATTGCTCCCCATTCCAGATATACCCTATTATACCCCAACATAACTCATTCATATCACCCATCAAGGACTCAAGTTTATGCTAAAACATCACTTATTAATAAATGAGCTACCATAGGCCAACAGTCATTCTAATTTTGCCCAGTCGACCCCCTCGATCTGTATTATTCAAGAACAGCACATCCCAGATCACCCTAGTATCAACTTCGTAATCTACTTTAAAGTGCACCCTTAATTACACAGAGGATTACGGTACATCATAAGGGTTTTTCCTACACAAGTTGCTTTCTGTGCTGTGGGCTGCTCATATCCATCTACTAGAGGGTAGAGTGCCCTGCCGTCTGCAATATGGGAGATAGCATTGTAGAGCGACATCCTACAGGATCCAAGACAACAGAAGGATGACCTCTCATGACCTGCACCCGTCACCAATATCATGACCTAGCGATATGCCATCAGTGTCTGAGATCAGAATATCCCTATAACATTCTGTAGGGTTAACCAGCAGTTACATATAGCCAAAGTCACCTGATTCTTCAGTCTTGTTGGTGGACACTGACTGAACAGAAAACGAAGATGGCCCGATGTTGTTCTTAGTCGAATCTTTACCAAAGAGACCAGCAGCCCCCGCTGTGAAAGAGAATCCAGCTGCTGTCCCAGAGCTGAATGAACCAAAACTACTTGTGTCTGTCTTCTGACCAAATGAGAAGAGGGAAGCTGGCGGAGACTTCTTCTCTGGAGAGGACTGAGCTGGCTGTTCAGATTTACTCTCTTTGCAAGTGAAAGAAAAAGACTGCTTGGTCTCCAGTTTTGAGGGGACAAATGATGGAATGGTTGGAGTTCCCTTGGAGCCGTCACTCTCAGATCCGCTGTCTGTACTTACGGCATACTTCTGCTCAATGGTGGCTAAATGTTTTTCATAGTCTTTAAAGATTGGAGTCAGATCACACAGTGGATTTGCATTGACATGTTTCACAATCCAGTCACGGACAGAGCAGTTCAGGGATGCCAACTGTTTGTTGTAGTCACTTGAGCTGACCGACCTATTTGGACCAGAACCAGAGGTAGGCAAAGGTTTCTCTCCGTTGGTTTTGGCTGTGCTAAAAGTTCCATCAGTGGTTGAAGACGTTGGACCATTTGTAAAGACAGACCCTGATGAATAAAACAGATCTTACCATAAAAGTGAAGAAGTGAACATTTAAAGGGTGCCGTAAGAGAAATGTAACTTGCTCTACAGCAGATGTCTAGCGGCTGACATGTTCTCTGGAAAAATCCAAGTTGTGCCCCATGGCTGACATAAAATTTAGGGAATATTTACATGCCGCAGAAGTTTCTGTATCTGTCCAATTGATCTAAATGGTGCTTGCAGAAAACCTTGTGCTTTCTGGAGAAGTAACCCTCATTCATTCAGATGTACAGAACAGATTTTAAATCAGATCAACACGGGATGAGCAGCACTATAGTTCCCAATTTGGGATAGACGTACCAGGGATGAGGATAGTGGTAACTGTGCTCGTGGGTAGAGATCAGGCTGGGGGTCGGGTCATATAAACAAGTATATAGAAATCCACAGCACTCGCCAATTAGATGAACAAATCCGGTTACTTTATTGGCGCCAGCAGCATAACAGCGACGTTTTGACCACCTCTTTCTCAAGCTGGTTGAAACGTCGCTGTTATGCTGCTGGCGCAAATAAAGTTACCAGATTTGTTCCTCTAATTGGCGAGTGCTGCGGATTTCTATATACTTGTCAAAACTGATTTTAAGTCACAGAAATTTCTGCACTTATTCAAATTTGCTGCCTATTTCTCCCATATACAATGAATGGGTGGAATACAGAGTATAAAGTACATGTGGATGGGATTCTCAAAACTATCAAGTACTGCGCTGCCATGTTAGACACATTAAAAAGGTAATTACCAAATAGAGCGGCACCAAACCGGAAACTCACCAAAAGACTGTTTGCTTTCACCAGCAGGCTTTGAGGTGAACAAGGAAGTTGTGCGACTTCCGTTGGTCAAACTTTGAAGCGGTTTTGCAGCAGAGTCACTCCCAAATCCACCAAAACTTGCTCCAGATGTTGGGAACAAACCCTTAAACCCTTTAAAAGCTCCACTGCCTTCGGACTAAAGGGGGAAGAAAAAGAAAAAGGTTTAGCTGCACAGATAAAAGAGCACACGTGATGGAAATCATACGGTTATTACCTCACTTCCTACATTCCTCCTCTTTGCCTTCTTAATTTCTCTGCTCTTCAAAACATCTTGGCTGGCAACAGAGAACGTTCCCGCCTGTGAGATTATTACACGGATGAGAGACGAGACACACGTACAGAAAGACGGCCGAATGTCAAATGTCTTAATTGTGCCCTTTTTGTACAAATGCTGGAAGAGAAGAACACTTTGTACCTCATAAGCAACCACTTCTCAGTTTTTTTAACTGGACAGACCTCTCTAATACCGTTACAAAGCTAGTCAGTAATATAGGGTAGATTGTGATGTCCAATAGGTCTGGAGGCTACACATTTGTTCAAAAATGTATGCATGTAGCCTAAGGGGTACTAGTAGCAGGCTGGGATCTTTCTTCTACTCTTACACGGAGAACCAGGAGGTGCAACTTTTTACACTCGCCTCCCCAAAAATACAACTACAATATTGCCTGCCAACACCTTTAAAACTCTGGACTTTAATGTGATCCCAGGTCATAACATTCTAGCAATGGCAAGCATTTTAAGTCATGATGTGTTACATACTGCCTTGGTTTTCCAGGAGTATAATACAGATGACCTGTCCTCAGGACACATCATCAATATCTGATCGGTGGGCACTGAGAGGCTGTGTTGCTCAGGTGAGCTCTGTGGCACTCACACCATGTGAAGGCGATTGAAACTTGGCAGTCAGGAAATAAAAGGTCACCAAATGGCGCTTACCGACTAGCAAGTTTTTAGGATGGAACAATGTAAAAAGACAAGGGTGCAAGCGCCACTCTACGCAACCATAGGGGAAGAAATTATGGTGGCCCAAGAGACTGGGGTGACAGTAATTCGGGTGGAGTAGTTTATCCTCCACACAGTACAAAGATAGTGATGGCTATAAATACTTTGGAAGTGCCAAATGTTAAGATAAGAATCACAATAATAATGTAATTAAAAACGCAAGACTGTACTGTAATAAATCATAAGATAAAACCAATCCAGAGTAAAACTCTAGTAAACTTACTTCACTTGGGAGGGGGTTGCCACCAGGATAAAGCTCAAGACACCTGGGGATTTTATGCCTTCCCCTAAACGCGTTGAGCCGCATATCCTTGCAACAAAGCGATTGGCGAAGAAGTTGCTGACCCATGTGCAGCTTGCCATCTCTATTGCATGACTGGAGCGCTGACTTCAATCTCCACCACACTACAGGCGATCCCAGAGGGTTTTACCTCAGGTGTCTTGAGCTTTATCCTGGTGGCAACTCCCCAGTGAAGTGAGTTCACTAGAGTTTTACCTTATGATTTATTACAGTACGTGTCTTACATTTTAATTACATTATTGTGATTCTTATCTTAACATTTGGCACTTCCAAAGTATTTTTTTACTACCATCACTATCTTTGTACTGTGTGGAGGATAAACTACTCCACTCGAAGAACTGTCACCCCGGTCTCTTGGGCCACCATAATTTCTTCCCCTATGGTTGAGTAGAGAGTGGTGCTTACACCCTTGTGTCTTTTTACATTGTTTCATCCTAAAAACGTGCTAGTCGGTAAGCGCCATTTGGTGACGTTTATTTCCTGCCTGCCAAGTTTCCATCACCTTTACCTGATCACCAAGTGTATAGCTGTGCTGACACTATTTCCAGCTGCCTTCTCCATCTTCCCACAACCCACCTGCTTCATCTTTTACTCTTCTAATTCCCTTCCACTACAATCACCTTCGGCACCTCTGGCTTAACACTACCCTCGGGATACCTTTGACCCAGGTAGCGTTTGTTAACCTCCTCCTTTTTTTCCCTTTCTTTATTATGTGTCCATTCTCACACCATGCCAGGCTGTGCCATACACTGTATGGCAGTTGCGCTTGGTAATGCAGCCCAGGTCCATTCACAAAGGCCTTGTGATCAATGAATGTGATGTCACTGGCCTAGGAGACTGGAGTCCCATAACTTCAACCCCTAAGTGACCACCCATATGCCTTTTTACAATGGTCACTAAGGGGCCTTAAGCTGGGTCTCTGCTTTTTTTTTTTTTTTTAACAGCGGCCCAGTCTTAGCGCTGCTCTAACAGCCTGGATCGTCAGGAGTGCCGATCTGGGCTGTTTAACACTTTTCTCCCTGCTCGAAAATAGGCCCAGCACACCAGCAGCCGGTCGCAGCAGTAGCACTACTAGGCCTGCCCCTTACGCTTCCCGCCCCAGACTACAGTGAAGAGGACCGCTACTGGCTCAGGCTCCTCATTGCTGCGGCGTGTCTCCTTCTCAGAACTGTGGAGGTACGATAGGGGGTGGCCTCCCCAATCATTGGTGGGCAGTGCGCCCTCCCATCATTGGTGGCAGCAGCAGTTCCGATCAGAGTCCCAGCAGTGTGCCAAACCATTCTAAACCATTTACATCAGCGTGGTCTGTGTGCTAGACGACCTACAAGGGAATTTGACCACAGGCGTCATCGTCTTGCATGGGCCAGGGAGCATCTACGTTGGACGAGGGACCAGTGGGCCTCAGTGCTGTTCATGCTGAGCATAAATGATGGCCGCCAACAATGTTGGAGATGTCACGGAGAGCGGTATGCATCAGCCACTTGTCACCAGACGAGCCATTACACACCGTGGGCAATGGTACCCGCGACATGTAAAGTGCTGAAAGTGCTGTCTCCCATTGGCACCCCGCAAATGCAATCGCAGGGTGCCGATGTGTGTGAAGGCTGGCTGGGTTCTTGTGTAGGCCCCAAACCAGTCTTGAGTCAATTCCAGCAGGCTGCCCCCCTCTGGTGCAGCCTGCTGGTCAGGTCAATATCAGAATAGCACTGATTAAAATGCAATGCACTATAGGTATAATTCATTGCATTTTAAAATCAGAATGTTGTCAGTTTAAACAAAAAAATATATAAAAATCTCCCCCATATATGTTTGGTATTGTCATGTCGATAACGACCAGAACTACATAAATATCAAGTAAATTATGCCCTACGGTGAACTGCGTAAAAAAAAAATTAAAAAAAATTATTCTTAGTTGCCGCCGAAAAATTATAACAAGCGATCAAAAAGCACCATTTACTCCAAAATGATACCAATGAAAAATACAAGTCGTCCTGCAAAAATCAAGCCCTCACACAACTGCATAGAAAAAAAAATAATAATAGTTATGGGTCTTGGGAAGCAGCAATGCAATTTTTTATTTTTTTAAAAGGGGTTTTATTACAAAAAAGTTGCAAAATGGAAAAAAAAAAAAAAACACCGGTATGTATTTGGCATCACTGTAATCGCAGTGACCCAGATAATAAAGATATGTTACTTATACCGAAAAATGAACGTTGTAACATTTATAACGTACGCTTCTGGCCTGAGCCGTACAGCGCTGGACACAGGCCAGAAGAGGTAATGGAGGTAAGTTTTTTATTTTATTTAAATATGTACAATAGTGTTACTGCCACATGATTGGGGGGCTCTCGTTACTGGCCCATGATTGTGTGTGTGTGTGTGTGGGGGGGGGGGGGGGGGCTCTCGTTACTGGCCCATGATTGGGGCACTTCTTACTGAAACATCATTTGTGGCCACTATAGGGGCATCTACTGAGGCCACAAAGAAGGGGTATTTTATGTGGGGGCTCTGTACAGTAGCATTTTATACTGGGACACATTATGGTGGGTACTATGGGGAAGGGGGAGAGGCGTACTAGGGGGTCATCTACGGGGTATTTTATACTTGCAAATTATGAGGAGCACAGAGCATCTACTGGGGCACTATATACTGGCACATTATGGGGCACTATGGGGACATTACAAGGGGGTATTTTTTGCACTGTCTATTATAAGGAGAATTATTACTACAGGGGGAGGGGGCGGCATTATGGTGGGCTTTATTACTACCCCATGGTATGAGTTTCCTAGTAGCAGCACCAGCCTCTCCCTGCTCTGCTATCCCTCTGCCCCTTCTCCAAATCCTTATGAAATCTTCCTCATTAGGATAAAACACATCAGCTCCACCGAGCCCCCGGCCAAAGTGTTGAAGCGGCGTCCGAGATCCCTAAGGGCCAAGCCAAGTATTTGTAAGTTTTCATGTGAAATATGTTTGTTATACACATATAGCATACACTGTGCCACACAATATACAGTATACCTCTACACTGTAGTCTTGTGGCCGCGGACAAAAAATAATCTGAAAGTGCCCCTCCCGAGACCAGGCTCTGGATCCGCCACTGATCCTTAGAATAGGTCATCAGTACCATACTCCTGGAAAACCACTGTTACATTAACCAACCTCTCAGTGCTTTGTGCTATCCCTTTATTCTAAGCTGCTCCCGGGCTCCTCTCGCACTATGGAAGTGAGCACTGTGCTTGCTGTACTGTTCTCACAAGCTTTACCAAGTCTCATGAGAACAGCTCGTCTCCTCCCTGGCTGTGAAGTGGTCAACAGCGACTGGACAGCGCCACAGCCCGGGAGAAAAGCCGATGTCTCCTCCCACTTGTACCGATGCTATAAATTAGCATATTAGGCGCAAAAAACAAACGCAGGGCACAGCAGAGGAGCAGATGATGAAATAAAATAGAGATGGCATCTCCTGGACTACAGTCGGAGGGATTGCTTTTCTAAAGAAAAAAATGGTGGTCCTCTCTAAAGCTAAATTCACGTCTGCAGAGGTTCTGTTAGGATCCATTTCAGATGTTGTCAAAAACAGCAAAGTCCTGCGTCCGGGCCTTTTTTCTGCTAAAAGCAGACTCCCAAATGGACACCATTAGTCAGTGGGGTCCATTCAGTAGTTGTGGTGTACATCCAGCCATTGTCAGTTTATCCAAATATCAGCAGCAAAAAAATAAAATAAATTAAAAATACATTTACAGGGCAAAGTAAAGTATTCGGTAAGACATCTCGCACACTCACATCCTCAGACTCTTCCTCCTGATCCCAGTTTCGGTCTGTCAGCTCCTTGTCTGCCAATCTCTTTGCCATTTTGCCTGCACTGAAAAGATAAGGTGAAAAGTTAAATAAGAATCTGCCATGTAAACGTGAAGAAAAGCACGCGGCTGAGCAGCGGCTAAACTACAAATTCCCAGCATGCCCTGATACACAACGTTCACAGCGGGCTGGCAAAAAGCTGAACAGGAGCACAGTATATCAGTAAGTTTATGTGTGCATGTATATGTGAAAGGCTGAATAATCCCTTTTGATCATCATCTTTCTGCAAAACCCCCACGTGGCCAGAGGGGAGCATACTTGCCTGCTCCTTCAGGTCCCGCATATCAACTGCTTGTGGCCGCTTCAGCAACATGTCACTGGGTGATATCACCACTACAGCAGCCACATGACCACCAAAAGGAGCTGGAACCCAGTGGTCAGGAGCATATCAACATGTTTCCCTCCACAGGACAAGCCACATGGGGAAGGTAGAGGGGGGCTTGGGTGCTAGGCAGAAAGGCCCCCCGATAAAACAAAACTTCTTTAAGGCATGGTCTGAAATGAGAGAAGCCCTTTAAACGGGTTGTCTGGTTGCATCGCAAGCGCCACACGACTGCACCACGTGGTCGGACCCCCGAGACCGCAATATTAATATACCTCTGACAGGACTCTCCAACATATACCAACTGATAGGAAAATGGTAGCAAAAAGTATACCAAACAAAATCAGCAGTACAGTGTGTGGGGCGGACTGGGAACTTGAAGTGGCCCTGAAAAAAAATTACTAAAAAAGTGGCCCAGTTTTGTAGTTGGGTCCAAATTGATGGAAGGCAGGGCCAGCAATACCATATTGTGGCACATTATACCACCCCAACAGAGCCAAATACCACAGTCCATCATAAAATACTGCCAGCAGCACAAAATACATCCCCAGGTATCGGCCCACCCGGAAATTTCCCTGTAAGGTCTATGGCCAATCTGCCCCTGACAGTGTGCATGTATAGGTCACAGCGGTTAGCATTGGTGCCCGGTAGTGCTGGGGTCAAAATCTGACCAAGGACAGCATCTGCATGTTCTCCCCATGTTTGCTTGGGTATCTTCCCACACTCCAAAGACTTACTGATAGAGAATTTAGATTGCAAGCTTCGCTGGGGAGACAAGTGATGATGGAATAGGTCAGCATTACATCAGTAAGAAAAATCTATAACATTTTTGAAGCTTTTTTTTGGGTGGAAATATCAAGAACATTCAGGCTACTTTAACACTAGCGTTCATGGGTCCGTTCGTGAGCTCCGTTTGAAGGAGCTCACGAGCGGACCCAAACGCCTCCGTCCAGCCCTGATGCAGTCTGAATGGAGCGGATCCGCTCAGACTGCATCAGTCTGGCGGCGTTCAGCCTCCGCTCGCCTCCGCACGGCCAGGCGGACAGCTGAACGCTGCTTGCAGCGTTCAGCTGTCCGCCTGGCCGTGCGGAGGCGAGCGGATCCGTTCAGACTTACAATGTAAGTCAATGGGAACGGATCTGCTTGAAGATGTCACCCTATGGCTCAATCTTCAAGCGCATCCGTCCCCCATTGACTTTACATTGAAAGTCTGAACGGATCCGCTCAGGCTGCTTTCACACTTAGAATTTTTTCTAAGTTATTAATGCAGACAGATCCGTACTGAACGGAGCCTCCGTCTGCATTAATATGATCGGATCCGTTCAGAACGGATCCGATCAAGTGCAAGTGTGAAAGTAGCCTTACTGCCCTGTAGAAGACCTGATTAGATCTTCTGTGAGCACATCTGTCAACGTAGTCTCTGGTTCCAAAGTCCCTTCGTACAGCAGGACGCAGAGGAGATGGCAACATGTGCTTGGTCAGGTTGACATGCGAGTACACCTCAGATATGTGCAGGGATTCCAGTCATTTCTGTACAGACTAGAGTCTCTCTATTAGATCAGGATAGGTCATGAGTATCTGATCAGTGGGGGGTCTGACAGCCAGACCCCCACCTATCAGCTGTTTAAGACAACAGCACTCCTGCGAGCACCACAGCCTTCTCTGCTTTTCCTAGGCTAAGTGACGACGCATTCAAGTGAATGGGGCTGAGCACAATACCGCACACAGATGCCATGCAATGTGCAGCACGGTGCTTGGTGAGGCCATGCCGATGCCTTCTCAATCTGCGTTTTAGTGACCTTCTAAAAAACCGCAAAGGAGACCAAAACGCAGTCAAATTGATGCATTCTGAACGGGTCCTTATCCATTCAGAATGCATTGGGGCTGAACTAATCCGTTTTAGACCACTTCTGAGAGCCCTGAACGGATCTCACAAGCGGACCCAGAAACACCAGTGTGAACGTAGCCTAACCTTTACAGGTGAACTTAAAAAGGACCTTTCACCAGAATAAAACTTCTAAATTAACTATACAGACATGTACAGCGGCGCCCAGGGACCCCCCCGCACTTACTGTTATACCTGGGCGCCGCTCCGTTTTCCCGTTATTGCCTCCGGTATCTTCACAGTTAGGCTCCACCCAGGGGAACCTGCCAGCGCCTCCTTCTCCCATGCTGCAGCGCTGGCCAATCACAGCGCTCAGCTCATAGCCTGAGAGAGAAAAAAGCCTCTCAGGCTATGAGCTGAGCGCTGTGATTGGCCAGCGCTGCAGCATGGGAGAAGGAGGCGCCGGCACATTTAGGGAGGCGAGAGGCACCCAGGTGTTACGTCAGACCAGGGCTCGACAAACATGGCCCCATGTCGCCATGGCGATCAGGAATTTTGTCCCTGCTCGAAAATAGGGCCAGCACACCAGCAGCCGGGCGCAGCAGTAGCACTACTAGGCCTGCCCCTTACGCTTCCCGCCCCAGACTACAGTGAAGAGGACCGCTACTGGCTCAGGCTCCTCATTGCTGCGGCGTGTCTCCTTCTCAGAACTGTGGAGGTACGATAGGGGGTGGCCTCCCCAATCATTGGTGGGCAGTGCGCCCTCCCATCATTGGTGGCAGCAGCAGTTCCAATCGGAGTCCCAGCAGTGTGCCAAACCATTCTAAAACATTTACATCAGCGTGGTCTGTGTGCTAGACGACCTACAAGGGAACGTGACCACAGGCGTCATCGTCTTGCATGGGCCAGGGAGCATCTACGTTGGACGAGGGACCAGTGGGCCTCAGTGCTGTTCATGCTGAGCATAAATGATGGCCGCCAACAATGTTGGAGATGTCACGGAGAGCGGTATGCATCAGCCACTTGTCACCAGACGAGCCTTTGGTGGTGGTGGTGTTACAGTGTGTCTAGTCAATACAGAACTGCCCTACACTTTGTGAATGGTACTAACATCATTAATCCAATCATTGTGCCACTGCATGAACAACACAGGCCTAATTTCATCTTCATGGATGACAATGCGCCAGCTCATCGAGGTCACATAATTAGGGAATGGCTGCTGGAGACTAGGGTACCTCAAATGGAGTGGCCTGCACTTTCTCCAGACCTGAATCCCATTGAAAACTGTCACCGTGTAGAGGCTCGTAAGGCTACTTACACACTTGCGTTCGGAGCGGATCCATCTGGTGTCTGCACAGACGGATCCGCACCTATAATGCAAACGCTTAGATCCGTTCAGAAATGTATTTATTTTTTGTTCATGATAGTGCAAACGGATCCGTTTTGACTTTACATTGAAAGTCAATGGGGGACGGATCCGTTTGAAAATTGAGCCATACTGTGTCAACTTCAAACGGATCCGTCCCCATTGACTTACAATGCAAGTCTGCACGGATCCGTTTGCCTCTGCACGGCCAGGCGGACACCCGAACGCTGCAAGCAGCGTTCGGGTGTCCGCCTGCTGAGCGGAGGCCAAACGGTGCCAGACTGATGCATTCTGAGCGGATCCGCATCCACTCAGAATGCGTTAGGGCTGGACGGATCCGTTCGGGGCCGCTTGTGAGAGCCTTCAAACGGAACTCACAAGCGGAGCCCCGAACGCTAGTGTGAAAATAGCCTAACTCTGTACCGCAGAACTTCAATGACCTGAAGGCCGGTGGTATGCCATGCCTCAGCAGACAATCAGTCGACTTGTGAACAGCATGAGACACAGTTGTCAAACTGTAAATGATGCTCAAGGCCACATGACAAGTTATTGAGACATTGACATTTTTTATGGGGGTATACTCACCACTGTTGTTGGCTTTTATTTCAGTAAATAGCTTGAGATGAGGAAATCATCATTGCGTGCGTCTACTTAAATGCCCTACTTTCATGATTTAATATCACTGTAGTGTGAACTTCTTACATTTTCCATAGATTTCACCCAAAAGCCAAATATAAGTTTTTGTGATTATATATATATATATATATATATACATACATACATACATACACACACATTATAGATACACACACCATTCTACACTATTATATAAATGTCTATATATACACACACAGTAATATATATATATTTATACACACACACGTCCCTCTCTATACATACACACACACACACAATACTACACTATTATATAAATGTCTATATATACACACACACAGTAATATATATATATTTATACACACACACGTCCCTCTCTATACACACACACACACACACAATACATTAGAGCGCTATACACCATGCAGGACCCCGGCAGCGCCGCTCTCCTGCAGCCACCATGTGGGCGCCCAGTGACAGAGAACACCGGCCCCTGTCATCCCGCGGCCTTCCCCGCCGCCCTCGCTGTTACCGCGGTTTCCATACCCACCTCCGGTAGACACGAGTGAGGCTTCGTCACTTTCCGACCACCACACACGACTTTCCGTTCGGGCTCTGTCTGTTCGCTGTTCTCTGTCCCCTCACAAGCACATTCCACCCGGCAACAAGAAGAGGGCGGGAAACGTCTTCAGGCGGCCATTTTGTAAGAGCGCCGACAGGTTAGAACCAGTGCGCAAACTCCAACAGTAACGGCCGGGAGGGAGGAAGGAAGGGGCGGGGCTTCAACCGTCCATTCATGAAAAGATAAGTTCTAATGCGCGTGCGTTAGGGATTCTTTCCTTCTTATTGGATAGGATGCGTGACGTCGTCGTTCATTGAGAAAGATGGGAGAGCAGGGCGCATGCGCTACATACTCACGTTCTAACCCGGTGTATTGCAGCGGGGAGGTTATATTATTTTCCTGCTGTGGAACTACATGTCGCAGCCATGAGTTAGTGAGAGAATTTACACATGAACCATAGAGCATTCGGAGTATGGGTAGTTCCGTATGCTGGATCGTTAACTATTCTGGTGGTCATAGAACATTGTTATGTACTTTTACGTCTCGTCATAATTCAGAATATATTTGAACGTTTTTGTAAGGGTAAACCCTCTATGGGGTAGATTGATGAAAACTGGCGAGAAGAAATACTGGCGCAGTTGTCCATAGCAACCAATCGGATTCCACCTTTCATTTTTCAAAGGTGTTCTGAAAAATGAATGGTAGCCTCTGATTGATTGCTATGGGCAACTGCGCCAGTTCTACGTTACACCAGTTTGATAAATCTCCCCCTATGGCTTTCTCTTTTAGGTTTATGTCTCAATGGCGACGGACTATCATGTAACAAATCAAAATGAAACCAAACGTAGAATAAAATGGTTGTCATGTGATTGTAACAGGTTACTAGAGATTGCTGTCGTGGCCAGCACTGACCTGCTTGTGATGAAACTGTCAAAGCGACTATGATCAGTCACCACTAGGGGGAGCTCACTGCGTACAGATTTAGGCAACATTCACAATAAGAATTTTGCCTAATCCATGACAGAAACCCTCTGGTTTAGGGCTCATGCACATGGTCCCCAATGCATGGGCAACATCTGTGCAGCTGCCGCGACGGATCCAAACCCAGGTCGGTGTGGAACTGATCCACGGAAGCATTACGGAGTACTACCGTGGGGTTTCTCTCCGTGCCTCCGCACCGCAGAAAAAATACAACATGTTCTATTTTTTTTGCAGTGCAGATGGATCACGGACCCATTGAATCGATCTGGATCAGTCGTGGCAGCCGCATGGATGTTGCCCGTGCATTGAAGACCACAAATTGCAGCCCCCAATGCACGGAACGGCCGTGTGAATAAGCCCTTATACTGCAGTTTTTCACACAGGAAAGGGCTTGCACTACCCGCTCAGCCGCTCACTCTACCTTATGTCATTTATCAGGACGGAAAGTTCCTGGTGACAAAAAGCATTACCTTGATTTCCAATATGGCTGACAAGGTTAGGTGTCCACATATTTTTGACTTAGCTCTCTTGCACACAAACGTTGTGTGCCCGTGGCCGTATTTGCGGGTCCGCAATTCATGGGCATTGGCCCGTGTGCACTTCCCATCACGAATGCGGACCCATTCACTTGAATGGGTTCCCAATCACGAAGATGTGGAATGGAAGCACGGATCAGAACCCCACGGAACTTGTTCTATTTTTTTGCGGTGCGGAAGGATCACGGACCCATTCAAGTTGAATGGGTCCACATCCGTCCCAGCCACCGCACGGATGTTGCCCGTGCATTGGGGACCGCAAATTGTAGTCCCCAACAGAACGGATGCACATCGTTCGTGTGCAAGAGGCTGGGGTTACACAGTAAAATATGTGCAACTTTCTGTCATGCGACTACTTTAGAGCTGTGATATAGCTGTAAAAACACAGCCGAGTCACAGGTGAGTAGCGTGTTGCATCGGACTGACAGTAAAGCGAATGGAGTAAAATTTGCGTGCGACCTGCGACACAAACTCCATCAGGTCTGGATTTTTTCCTGAGTAGTCGCAGCAGTGTGACTCCATTGACAGTTATAAGGCTGGGGCTACACATGTGTTTTGTAGCTTTGATATAATGAAGGTCCAAGGTGCCCAGAGGGGCGTTTTTTTTCACTCTCTGGTGCCCAGTGACGCCCCCCTGCAGTGCCCAAGAACGCCCCCTGATCATCAAATAACCTCCCACAGCCCGGCAAACGGTTCCACCCCCTCCCCACCTCATAGTCTACCTTATAGAAATGCCCCGTCCTTCTTCCTGTCTGCGGCCAGAAAACTTGCGCAGGCGCAGTACCGCCTGCGCCTGCGCGATCATCAACCTCCTGAGGGCAACAGCCTCAAAAGTCTCACTGAGAGAGCCCAGTGATGTGACCTGAGCGCTGTTGCCCTCAGGAGGTTGATGATCGCGCAGGCGCAGGCCACAGGTGGTACTGCGCCTGCGCGAGTTTTCTGGCCGCAGACAGGAAGAAGGACGGGGCATTTCTATAAGGTAGACTATGACGTGGGGAGGGGGCGGAACCGTTTGCCGGGCTGTGGGAGGTTATTTGATGATCAGGAGGCGTTCTTGGGCACTGCAGGGAGGCGTCACTGGGCACCGGAGAGTGAAAAAAACGCCCCTCTGGGCACCTTGGACCCTAATTAGCATATCATAAAAAGCGCTTTTATATCAAAACTACAAAACGAAATAAAGTAAAAAGAAGACTGCTGGAAATAAGGTACTTTAGTCAACATAGCAATGGTGCCAGCTTAAAATGGTAAAAGCAGGTGACAGATTCCCTTTAAGTGACATTTGGTCTAATAAGTGTCAGTGGTGTCACAGTGTGAGACCTGGTGGATTTTGTGTCTCAGGTCGCACTAAAGTAGTTATGTGACAGTTAGGGCCCATTCACACGACTGTATGTTTCTTTCCATGTTTTGCGGATCTGCAATTTGCGGTCCACAAAACATACGATTGTTTGAATGCCCCCTAAATTGCAGACAAGTCACACATATTTTTTTATCGCTTTAGGCTACTTTCACATCTGCGTTTTTGCTGGATCCATCATGGATCAGCAAAAACGCTTTCTTCGTGATAATACAACCGTCTGCATCCATTCTGAACGGATCCGGTTATATTATCTTTAAAATAGCCATGACGGATCCGTCTCTAAAACAATTGTAAGTCAATAGGGGACGGATCCGTTTTGTCTCCATTGACTTACATTGTAAATCATGACGGATCCGTCTTGCTCCGCTTCTGTGGACGCACTTAGAAACGCTGTTTGCAGTACTTTTATGTGCGTCATGGGAACGCAATGAAACGGAACGGAATGCATTCTGGTGCACTCCATTCCCTCCGGTTCAGTTTTGTCTCCATTGACAAAGAATGGGGACAAAACTAAAGCGTTTTCCACAGCTATTGAGATCCTATGATAGATTTCAATAGCGGAAAATGTAACCGCAAGTGTGAAAGTAGCCTTACACATGTCGCCATGTAGCCTCAACCTTAGACACTGGAGCACAAAGAGCTGAGAGAATGGGGGAATTTATTAAAAGGGTTTTCCGAGATGTTTTTCCTGATGACCTGTCCTCTGTATAGGTGATTAGTATCTGATCGGTGGAGGTCCGACATCCGGGGCCCCTGCCTATGAACTGTTTGAAATCGTATAGCGGCTATGCTTTGTATAGCAGCTCTGCCTCATTCAGTTCTATGGGGCTGAGCTGGGACTAGGCCATGTGACCGATAAACGTGTCGTCACTCGGCCTAGGAAAAACTGTAGAAGGCCGCAGAGCTACTGTGAGCGCTACTACCTTCTTAAACAGCTAACCAGCGAGGGGCCTGGGTGTCAGACGCCCTCGATCAGATACTGTTGACCGATCTAGAGGATACATCATCAGTTAAAATATATCAGAAAAACCCTTTAAAGCTGCTTTGCCAGCTCTCTGGAATATACGCCACATTCACCACTTTTTCTAAAATGTTCAGTATTTACGCCAGAAAATTTGTGTGCAAAAAAGTGTCACACATGTGGTATTGCCGTACTCAGGAGAAGTTGGGCAATGTGTTTTGGGGTGTCATTTTAGGGGCAAAAGACAACATTTCCCATTTTTTTAATACAAAGTTGGCATGGAATGTGGGTCCATTTGCCCACCTAGGCTGCAAAAAAGTGTGACACATCTGGTATCGCCGTACTCAGGAGAAGTTGAGGAATGTGTTTTGGGGTGTCATTTTACATATACCCATGCTGGGTGAGAGAAATATCTTGGCAAAAGACAACTTTTCCAATTTTTTTATACAAAGTTGGCATTTGACCAAGATATTTCTCTCACCCATGCTGGGTATATGTAAAATGACACCCCAAAACACATTCCCCAACTTCTCCTGAGTACGGAGATACCAGATGTGTGACACTTTTTTGCAGCCTAGGTGGGCATAGGGGCACACATTCAATTTTTTTTTAATCAAAGACATGTAGAACAATAAATTTAGCGAAAAATTTATATATGGATGTCGTTTTTTTTGCAAAATTTTACAACTGAAAGTGAAAAATTTCATTTTTTTGCAAAAAAATCGTTAAATTTCGATTAATAACAAAAAATGTCAGCAGCAATGAAATACCACCAAATGAAAGCTCTATTAGTGAGAAGAAAAGGAGGTAAAATTCACCTGGTCATTAACCCCTTAAGGACACAGCCCTATTTCACCTTAAGGACCAGGCCATTTTTTGCAAATCTGACCACTGTCACTTTAAGTGCTGATAACTTTAAAACGCTTTGACTTACCCAGGCCGTTCTGAGATTGTTTTTTCGTCGCATATTGTACTTCATGACACTGCTAAAATTGGGTCAAAAAAGTTAATTTTTTTGCATAAAAAAATACCATATTTACCAAAAATTTAGAAAAATTTGCAAATTTCAAAGTTTCAGTTTCTCTACTTCTGTAATACATAGTAATACCCCCAAAAATTGTGATGACTTTACATTCCCCATATGTCTACTTCATGTTTGTAGCATTTTGGGAATGATATTTTATTTTTTGGGGATGTTACAAGGCTTAGAAGTTTAGAAGCAAATTTTGAAATTTTCGGAAATCTTCAAAATCCCACTTTTTATGGACCAGTTCAGGTTTGAAGTCACTTTGTGAGGCTTACATAATAGAAACCACCCAAAAATGACCCCATTCTAGAAACTACACCCCTCAAGGTATTCAAAACTGTTTTTACAAACTTTGTTAACCCTTTAGGTCTTCCACAACACTTCATGGCAAATGGACATACATTTTTAGAATTTAGATTTTTTGGAAAATTTTCCAATATAATCAATTTTTTCCTGGAAAAAAACAAGGGTTAACTGCCAAACAAAACTCAAAATGGGTTGCCCTGATTCTGTAGTTTGCAGAAACACCCCATATGTGGTCGTAAACTACTGTTTGGCCGAACGGGAGGACATAGAAGGAGGGGAACACCATATGGGTTTTGGAAGGCAGATTTGGCAGGACTGGTTTTGTTTATACCATGTCCCATTTGAAGCCCCCTGTTGCACCCCTAGAATAGAAATTTCAAAAAAGTGACTCCATCTAAGAAAGTACACCCCTCAAGGTATTCAAAACTGGGTTTACAAACTTTGTTAACCCTTTAGGTGTTCCACAAGAGTTATTGGCAGATGGAGAAACAATTTAGAAATTTCTATTTTTTGGAAAATTTTCCAATATAATCAATTTTTTCCAGGAGTAAAACAAGGGTTAACTGCCAAACAAAACTCAAAATGGGTTGCCCTGATTCTGTAGTTTGCAAAAACACCCCATATGTGGTCGTAAACTACTGTTTGGCCGAACGGGAGGACATAGAAGGAGGGGAACACCATATGGGTTTTGGAAGGCAGATTTGGCAGGACTAGTTTTGTTTATACCATGTCCCATTTGAAGCCCCCTGTTGCACCCCTAGAATAGAAATTTCAAAAAAGTGACTCCATCTAAGAAAGTACACCCCTCAAGGTATTCAAAACTGGGTTTACAAACTTTGTTAACCCTTTAGGTGTTCCACAAGAGTTATTGGCAGATGGAGAAACAATTTAGAAATTTCTATTTTTTGGAAAATTTTCCAATATAATCAATTTTTTCCAGGAGTAAAACAAGGGTTAACTGCCAAACAAAACTCAAAATGGGTTGCCCTGATTCTGTAGTTTGCAAAAACACCCCATATGTGGTCGTAAACTACTGTTTGGCCGAACGGGAGGACATAGAAGGAGGGGAACACCATATGGGTTTTGGAAGGCAGATTTTGCAGGACTGGTTTTGTTTATACCATGTCCAATTTGAAGCCCCCTGTTGTACCCCTAGAATAAAAATTTCAAAAAAGTGACTCCATCTAAGAAAGTACACCCCTCAAGGTATTCAAAACTGGGTTTACAAACTTTGTTAACCCTTTAGGTGTTCCACAAGAGTTAATGGCAGATGGAGAAACAATTTAGAAATTTCTATTTTTTGGAAAATTTTCCATTTTAACCCATTTTTTCCAGCAATAAAGTAAGGGTTAACAGCCAAACAAAACTCAATATGGGTTGCCCTGATTCTGTAGTTTGCAAAAACACCCCATATGTGGTCGTAAACTACTGTTTGGCCAAACGGGAGCACGTAGAAAGAGGGGAACGCCATATGGGTTTTGGAAGGCAGATTTTGCAGGACTGGTTTTGTTTATACCATGTCCCATTTGAAGCCCCCTGTTGCACCCCTAGAATAGAAATTTCAAAAAAGTGACTCCATCTAAGAAAGTACACCCCTCAAGGTATTCAAAACTGGGTTTACAAACTTTGTTAACCCTTTAGGTGTTCCACAAGAGTTAATGGCAGATGGAGAAACAATTTAGAAATTTCTATTTTTTGGAAAATTTTCCATTTTAACCCTTACTTTATTACTGAAAAAAATGGGTTAACAGCCAAACAAAACTCAAAATGGGTTGCCCTGATTCTGTAGTTTGCAGAAACACCCCAAATGTGGTCGTAAACTACTATTTGGCTAAACGGCAGGACATAGAAGAAGGGGAACGCCATACGGTTTTTGGAAGGCAGATTTTGCTGGACTGGTTTATTTACACCATGTACCCTTTCAAGCCCCCTGATGCACCCCTAGAGTAGAAACTCCATAAAAGTGACCCCATCTAGGAAACTACGGGATAAGGTGGTTGTTGATTTGGTACTATTTTAGGGGTAAATATGATTTTTGGTTGCTCTATATTACACTTTTTTGAGGCAAGGTAACAAAAAAATTAAATTCTAAAATTTTTCTACATTTGCTATTTAGTTTTGTGGAACACCTAAAGGGTTAACAAAGTTTATAAAGTAACTTTTGAATACCTTGAGGGGTGTAGTTTCTTAGATGGGGTCACTTTTTTGGAGTTTCTAGTCTAGGCTACATCAGGGGGGGCTTCTAATGGGACATGGTGTAAAAAAAAAAAACTGTCCATCAAAATCTGCCTTCCAGAAACCATATGGAGTTCCCTTCGTTCTATGCCCTGCCGTGCGGCTATATAGCCATTTACGACCACATATGGGGTGTTTCTGCAAACTACAGAATCAGGGCCATAAATATTGAGTTTTTTTTGGCTGTTAACCCTTGCTTTATTACTGGAAAAAAAGGATTCAAATGGAAATTTTGCCCAAAAATGGGTGTTTTGGCACCGTTTTTATTTTATATTTTTAACACCGTTCATCCGAGGGGTTTGGTCAAATGTTATTTTTATAGCGACGACTTTTACGCACGCGACGATGCCCAATATGTATGGCTCTCAGACTTTGGAGACACTAAGCAGGCATCCTAAAACTGCGGCCCTCCAGATGTTGTAAAACTACAATTCCCACCATGCCCTGCTGATGGCTGTAGGTTGTCTGGGCATGCTGGGAGTTATAGTTTTACAACATCTGGAGGGCCGCAGTTTGAGGATGCCTGCACTAAAACTAATATTTTTTTGGGGAAAAAAAAATTGTTTCTGTGTCTCCAAAGTCTGAGAGCCATAGTGTTTTATGTTCTCTAGGGGACTGTTGGAGATTATAAAAATTTAGTACTCCATGGAAGTGTGATACTCCCTGAAGCAATCGATAATGCAGAGGCCCGGATGATCGGGGCAAGTGTCACACTGAGTAGTGGTGTCCTTCCGTATCCCCCTCTTGTGACACACTCTGCATCTTTTTTGGGTTCGTCCCTTCTTTCCAGTATGGGGGACCACACCTGGAAAGTGTTGGCCAGGGACGATCCGGGCGCCTCCAGTTCCCGAGGTACTCCGGCCTGCTCTTTCCCGGTCCGAAAAGATCAGGTCTTTGAGGACTGCCTCATAGAATTGGAGGAATGTCCCTGTACTGCCAGCGCTTCGGGATAGTACAAAAGAGTTGTACATGGCAACCTGCACCATGTAGACCGCAACTTTTTTGTACCATGCCCGGGTTTTGCGCATGGCATTATATGGCTTGAGGACTTGATCAGAGAGATCAACTCCTCCCATATACCGATTGTAGGCGACGATACAATCGGGCTTGAGGACCGTTGCCGTGGTACCTCGCACAGAGACTGGGGTGGTGCTGTTACCGTGGATTGTGGACAGCATAAGGACATCCCTCTTGTCCTTATACCTGACCAGCAACAGGTTTCCACTGGTAAGTGCACGGGTCTCACCCCTGGGGATAGGTACCTGGAGGGGGTGGGCAGGGAGGCCGCGTTGATTTTTCCGCACGGTCCCACAAGCGAACGTGGATCTGGCGGCAAGGGACCTGAACAAGGGAATGCTGGTATAAAAGTTGTCCACGTACAAGTGGTAACCCTTATCCAGCAGTGGGTACATAAGGTCCCACACGAGTTTCCCGGTAACACCCAGAGTGGGGGGACATTCTGGTGGTTGAATCCGGGAATCTCGCCCCTCGTACACACGAAATTTGTAAGTGTACCCTGAGGTACTCTCACAAATTTTGTATAGCTTCACGCCATACCTCGCCCGCTTTGTGGGAATGTATTGGCGGAAACTGAGTCTCCCCTTGAACGCAACGAGAGACTCATCAACCGCGACCTCCCTTCCAGGTACGTAGGCCTGCTGAAATGTGGCCCCAAAGTGATCGATGACCGGCCGTATCTTGTACAGCCGGTCATAGGCAGGATCACTTCGGGGGGGACATGCTGCATTATCGGAATAATGCAGACATTTCCGGATGGCCTCAAACCGGGAGCGTGTCATGGCCGTACTGTACAGTGGGGTCTGGTATAGGACGTCCCCACTCCAGTACAGCCTGACACTGGGTTTTTGCACTAGACCCATATGCAGCACGAGGCCCCAAAATGTCCTCATCTCGGCTGCACTGACCGGCGTCCAGCCACCGGGTCTAGCCAAAAATGAGCCCGGGTTTTGAGCGACGAACTGTTGGGCGTACAGATTCGTCTGCTCCACCATCAGATTCACCAGTGGGTTACTGAAAAAAAAACTAAAAAAGTCTATTTCAGTAAACCCCACTGTGGGAATCTGGATTCCAGGATTGCCAGCGAAATCCGGAATCTCAGGCTCAAAGTCCACTGGGGGACACCAGCTAAGTTCATCGGCAGGGGGCTCCGGTGAACTTATTTGGTGGGCCGGGAAACCAGTACGAACCCCAGGGCGGCTCGTACTAGGGTGGGCCACAGGATCCCTAGCATGTGTGGCCCCTGGCTCCGCCTGGCGGCGTCTCCGCTGCCTTGGTGGCTCATCGTCATCCGATGATGATGAGGAGGATGCGGATGACAAAAGGAACGTGGGGTCATCCTCATCCTCACTGGGGCTCTCAGAGTCGGAGGCAATCTGGGCATATGCCTCCTCGGCCGAGAACACCCGGCGGGCCATGGGTGTGTGTGTGTGCGTGTGTATGTGCGTGCGTGTAAACCTTTATTCTATGTGCGTGTGTGTGGGGGCACGGGTGTTCACGTACTAAAAGTCCAGGCAAAAAAATGGGCAAGTGTTAGAAAAAAAAAAAAAAAAAGTTCAAACTTGCTGATCAGCGGTTCAACGCTGATCAGCGGTCGGTGGGGTGGTGGGGCGGTGGGGCGGGCGATGCGCTAACAGTGGACGGACGCCAGAAAGTGCCGGCCAGTCAGCGCACGCAGAAAAAAAAAAGTGGTGGTGGGGGGGTCTGGTGGGGGGGGGGTCTGGTGGGGGGGGGGGGTCTGGTGGTGAGGGGGGGGCTGGTGGTGGGGGGGATGCGGGGGGGCAAGTGGCAGGGGGGTCTGGGGTCTGGTAGCTGAAAAAAAAAGTTTGGAATAAATGTGATTTTATTTTTTTTTTCTAACTTTTCCCTTCTATCCCTGCCTAAAGGTGCCTCTCCCTCACTGACCCTAACCTACCTGGGTGGCGATGGGTGCAGGAGGGTGATGGATGGCGATTAGGGGGACACAGGAGCTGGTGCTGGACGATGCTGCCGGGTGCTCGTGCAGAACAGGAAGAGGAGGGGAGAGAGGAGCGCAGGAAGTTTGAATCTCGCGCCTCTCTCCCCTGCACCAATCAGCACCCTGGACAGCGGCGTTCAGCACCAGGGCCAGCTCCGCCTCTGCAAATCCTCGGACTGCGATTGGTGGTGTAAAATTACGCCACCGATCGCAGTCTTTTTCCGGTTCATCGGGTCACAGGACACCCGAATGGACCGGAAACGCAGAAAACCGCAGGTCTGAATTGACCTGCGGTTTTCTGCGATCGTCGATGCGGGGGGGTCAAATGACCCCCCCCTGCATTGTTACAGGATGCCGGCTGAATGATTTCAGCCGGCATCCCGTTCCGATTAACCCCCGCGGCGCCGGCATCGCTATTTAAAGCCATGACGTACCGGTACGTCATGTGTCCTTAAGGACTCGGGAAACATGCCGTACCGGTACGTCATGTGTCCTTAAGGGGTTAAGGGGGTTTCAGCTAGCGGGGTTGAAGTGGTTAAAGGGGTTATCCCATCTTAGACAATGGGGGCATATCGCAAGGATATGCCCCCATTGTCTGATAGGTGCGGGTCCCACCTCTGGGACCCGCACCTATAACGAGAACGGAGCCGGGGAGAGTTGCGGCTGGAGGACCCCGGGTTTCCCGCATTATATTTTTTACCTTGTTAAATTCTTGCTCTTTTTTTGTACAGATTATTCTCAGGAAGACAGGATGGCGAGAAAGGTCATAAATGACTTGCCTATTGCTGAATCTGCCCCACTGAAAGAAATTTTGGTGGTGGTTCAAAAAAAATTGAGAACTAATACAAGATATGTCAAAGCAGCTTGGGGCAATCCAGACTGATGTGATGCTGATAAGGGAGGATGTATACGGGACAGAGTTACAACCATAGAAAAATCCGTGGGGGTCTTGGAGAATGAAGATAAAATGTTTATAACTGAAATCTCCACCCTGAGTATGGGTGTTAATACCCTTAGAAAAAAATTGGTTGATTTGGAGGATAGGTCCAGGTGATGCAATGTGAGAATTATAGGTCTACCTGAAGGTACAGAAGGAAAAAGCTCAGTTTATATGATACAAATTGAATTCTTAAGAAATTTGGAAAGGAACATTTTTCACCATTATTCCTGGTAGAAAGAGCAGATCGAGTCCCGGGGGAAAACCTACCCCGGGAAGGCAGCCACGGGTACTTTTGGCGAAGATATTGGTCTCACGAGACAGGGATATGATTTTGAGAAGGGGGAGGAGTGGTCTTGGTTAAGAGAACTGATGCAGTAATGTGACGGATCAAGAGGTTTGGGGGGTGTTTGGGATGGATTGTGGTGCGTCTCTTTGGAGGAGGGGTTGGGAGATGGGGAAGTTAAAGTTTTTTTATTTCTTGGAAATCTATTGATTGGTTTGATGTCAACTAAAATCCTGATGAGTGCAGGTACGTTCGGCTTAGAATAACTGTTGACTTGTCAACTATAGACCTAACCTGGAATGTTTGGGGTCTGGGGGATAAGCTAAAAAGACAGGCGGTTTTTGATTTGGTACAGAGACATCTACTAGCGATTGGGCCAAGCAAACTTATCACTCCACTTTTTCTAGTTATTCTAGAGGAGTGACAGTGTTGGTTCATAAGCAGATTTATTTTATTTGCCAGACATCTTCTATTGATAAGTAAGGTAGATTTGTGTTTCTTTATGGAAAGCTCACTTGGACATTATGTATTTTGGCCTTTATTTATATTCCTCCACCCTTTTCTTTTTATGTACTTAATTGTTAGTTAACTTTCATGGATCAATGACCTGAATGTCCCTCAATAGTCAATGGCGATTTTAATTGTGTCATTAATTCAGGAATTGATAGGATTTCAATGGGGGTCGATACCCATACTCATGCACAAGGGTCCCCCTTGGCATTATTTTGTTTGAAATCTGGCTTCATTGATGTGTGGGGTTATTTAGGGAAGTGGAAAAGAGCATATTCGTGTGTAAGTAAATCTGTAAACTCTATATCTAGGACAGATCTGGCTTTGATAAATAAAAACTATCTTAGATATATAAGGCCTCTTTCACACTTGCGTTGTCCGGATCCGGCGTGTACTCCACTTGCCGGAATTACACGCCGGATCCGGAAAAACGCAAGTGAACTGAAAGCATTTGAAGACGGATCCGTCTTCAAAATGCTTTCAGTGTTACTATGGCAGCCAGGACGCTATTAAAGTCCTGGTTGCCATAGTAGTAGTGGGGAGCGGGGGAGCGGTATACTTACAGTCCGTGCGGCTCCCGGGGCGCTCTGACGTCATTCTGGAGCGCCCCAGGAGCTGCACGGATGGTAAGTATACTGCTCCCCTCTCCCCACTACACTTTACCATGGCTGCCAGGACTTTAGCATCCCGGCAGCCATGGTAACCATTCAGAAAAAGCTAAACGTCGGATCCGGCAATGCGCCGAAACGACGTTTAGCTTAAGGCCGGATCCGGATCAATGCCTTTCAATGGGCATTCATTCCGGATCCGGCCTTGCGGCAAGTCTTCAGGATTTTTGGCCGGAGCAAAAAGCGCAGCATGCTGCAGTATTTTCTCCGGCCAAAAAACGTTCCGGTCCGGAACTGAAGACATCCTGATGCATCCTGAACGGATTTCTCTCAATTCAGAATGCATTAGGATAAAACTGATCAGGATTCTTCCGGCATAGAGCCCCGACGACGGAACTCTATGCCGGAAGAAAAGAACGCAGGTGTGAAAGAGCCCTAAAGCGGATGAAATATGAGGCCAGGGCTTTATTGGACTATATGTGGCAGGCGCAGCACTATGAAGTGCCTTTTGCGCTGTGGCATTAGAAGAATTTTGATATCTCAGAATTTTAGTCTAGACTGTCTATTACTCTGTAATTCCTCTAGCGCTGTTCTATGGAAACAGTAGGTTTAAAGAGCACACCAAATGCTTCAAATAACTTCTTTATTAACTTCAACTTTTCTTCATATATAACACTGCCGCTTCCGCAGCAGATAGTCCATGTACAGTCGTGGCCTAAAGTTTTGAGAATGACACAAATATTAGTTTTCACAAAGTTTGCTGCTAAACTGCTTTTAGATCTTTGTTTCAGTTGTTTCTGTGATGTAGTGAAATATAATTACACGCACTTCATACGTTTCAAAGGCTTTTATCGACAATTACATGACATTTATGCAAAGAGTCAGTATTTGCAGTGTTGGCCCTTCTTTTTCAGGACCTCTGCAATTTGACTGGGCATGCTCTCAATCAACTTCTGGGCCAATTCCTGACTGATAGCAACCCATTTTTTCATAATGACTTCTTGGAGTTTGTCAGAATTAGTGGATTTTTGTTTGTCCACCCGCCTCTTGAGGATTGACCACAAGTTCTCAATGGGATTAAGATCTGGGGAGTTTCCAGGCCATGGACCCAAAATGTCAACGTTTTGGTCCCTGAGCCACTTAGTTAGCACTTTTGCCTTATGGCATGGTGCTCCATCGTGCTGGAAAATGCATTGTTCTTCACCAAACTGTTGTTGGATTGTTGGAAGAAGTTGCTGTTGGAGGGTGTTTTGGTACCATTCTTTATTCATGGCTGTGTTTGCTGCCCTTCTTGACACCAGGCCATCTTCCAAAAGTCTTCGCCTCACTGTGAGTGCAGATGCGCTCACACCTGCCTGCTGCCATTCCTGAGCAAGCTCTGCACTGGTGGCACTCCGATCCCGCAGCTGAATCCTCTTTAGGAGATGATCCTGGCGCTTGCTGGACTTTCTTGGACGCCCTGAAGCCTTCTTAACAAGAATTGAACCTCTTACCTTGAAGTTCTTGATGATCCTATAAATTGTTGATTGAGGTGCAATCTTAGTAGTCACAATATCCTTGCCTGTGAAGCCATTTTTATGCAACGCAATTTGGACACGGACCACGCCATAACTTACCTGCTTGGGTGGCTAACAAATAGGTAGAAGAATTAAGCACCCTTGGAGGAGCTTTTGGCTATAGTGACTACATGCACCGGAGATAAGCCATTATCATAAGTGATCTATCTGAGGAACTTTCAGGACGTCCCTATTGATGTGCGGTTTGTTGTGTAGGAGGCAGTGGCAGTGACCGGACACTGCTACATATAAATTGCTAAAAGGAGTTCTCCCCAAAAAGAGTTCTCTTCAAATACTAACACCCACATAGACTGTGGCAATAGGATTCTACCCCGACATCAGTATATTTTAGATATTGGTACAAATTGCAACATTTTATTTTATTTCGAATGTATTTTATATTATGAATGGTGTGTAATTATTTTACCCTTTTGACCGTGCAGGTCTTATCCTAACAATTAAAACATTCTGTATATCCTATGACCTAGGTGTTGTGAGTGCTCACTCTCCCTCTTGTTTCCAATTTTTTACAATCACCTTGGGTCCAGGCACCCAATTTGTGAGCTAGTAGCACCCATCATAGCCACTAGGTGAGAGCCACCCACCTATATATCCATTCTCCTTCTTTAGGTTGGTTATTAACTTTCTCTGCATGTCCTTCTTCGAGGATGCCTTCCATGAATTTCAAATAATTCTGCTTGAATTTGGGATCTCCTCCCATCTTTTTCTTCAAACATTTCAATCTTGCTAGGGTAATATTTCTGTTATTTGGCAGACGAGGTCGTTCTCTAAAAGGTAAGGGCATTTCAAGATGACCTTGTTGATTCTGCTGAATACTTTCTTCTAGTGTTTGTACAAAGTTTATGTCTTCTTGAGATACACTCTTTTCTTTAGAACTTATGTCTGCAAAGTCGGATTCAAGGATCTTGATTACTTTTTCTGGACTTACAGTTGGTAACTCTTGGACAGATATTCGATTACACATTTCATGAGATATGACAGATAGGTTCTCCCATTCATTGGATGTTTCACAGGTAGGTATGCGATCTCGATCTAGAGATATATCTTCTTTTGTATACGCTTAAGGTAGATCTAATGTGCAGTTTGAATGAAGTCCTCTAACTCTCAGTCCTTTGACACTTTGACTGTTCACTAATGTGTCTCTCCCCGTCATTGTGGTGAGTTTGAGCTTCACTGGTTCTGTAGCCACTTGTAATTTCTTGCAGATTTCTTGATCAATGAAGGTGACGTCACTCTGGGCATCCAGTAGCGCATAGGCGTTATACTTCTTGTTCCTCCTTTTAGGATTTGAAATGCACACTCGTACAACCATAGATGTGCCATTGCTCTCTCCCTCCCTCACTCTGCAAGAGAATATCGATACTTTCTTTCCTTTTGCTGTCTAAAGTGAAGACAAATAAGTCACAGGGGCCTGATGAGATACACCCAAAATTATTAAAAGAGCTTAGTGGTGAGCTGGCAAAACCGTTAACAGATTTATTTAACCAATCATTAGTAACAGGAGTCGTCCCGGAAGATTGGAAATTGGCAAATGTCGTGCCCATTCACAAGAAAGGTAGTAGGGAGGAATCGAGTAACTATAGACCAGTGAGTCTGACATCAATAGTAGGCAAATTAATGGAAACCCTATTAAAGGATAGGATTGTGGAACATCTAAAATCCCATGGATTGCAAGATGAAAAACAGCACGGGTTTACTTCAGGGAGATCATGTCAAACAAATCTTATAGATTTTTTTGACTGGGTGACTAAAATAATAGACGGTGGAGGTGCAGTAGACATCGCATATCTAGATTTTAGTAAGGCTTTTGACACTGTCCCACATAGAAGACTTATCAATAAACTGCAGTCATTGAGCATGGACTCCCATATTGTTGAGTGGCTTAGGCAGTGGCTGAGTGACAGACAACAGAGGGTTGTAGTCAATGGAGAACATTCAAAACAAGGTCATGTTACCAGTGGGATTCCACAGGGATCTGTACTGGGACCAATTTTGTTTAATATCTTCAGTGATATTGCAAAAGGCCTCGATGGTAAGGTTTGTCTTTTTGCTGATGACACAAAGATATGTAACAGGGTTGATGTTCCTGGAGGGAAACGCCAAATGGAAAAGGATTTAGGAAAACTAAAA
Organism: Bufo gargarizans; assembly: GCF_014858855.1. Lineage (NCBI taxonomy): Eukaryota > Metazoa > Chordata > Amphibia > Anura > Bufonidae > Bufo > Bufo gargarizans. The sequence continues at coordinate 474,365,214 of NC_058081.1, read as the reverse complement.
GAATGGTCAGAACTCTGGCAACTGAAATTTAATGTGGATAAGTGCAAGATAATGCACCTGGGGCGTAAAAACCCAAGGGCAGAATATAGAATATTTGACACAGTCCTGACCTCAGTATCTGAGGAAAGGGATTTAGGAGTAATTATTTCAGAAGACTTAAAGGTGGGAAGACAATGTAATAAAGCAGCACGAAATGCAAGCAGAATGCTTGGATGTATAGGGAGAGGTATAAGCAGTAGAAAGAGTGAAGTGCTTATGCCGCTGTACAGATCACTGGTGAGACCTCACTTGGAGTATTGTGCGCAGTACTGGAGGCCATATCTCCAGAAGGATATAGATACTCTAGAGAGAGTTCAGAGAAGAGCTACTAAACTAGTACATGGATTGCAGGATAAAACTTACCAGGAAAGGTTAAAAGACCTTAATATGTATAGCTTGGAAGAAAGAAGAGACCGAGGGGATATGATAGAAACTTTTAAATACATAAAGGGAATCAACTCGGTAAAGGAGGAGAGCATATTTAAAAGAAGAAAAACTACCACAAGAGGACACAGTTTTAAATTAGAGGGGCAAAGGTTTAAAAGTAATATAAGGAAGTATTACTTTACTGAGAGAGTAGTGGATGCATGGAATAGCCTTCCTGCAGAAGTGGTAGCTGCAAATACAGTGAAGGAGTTTAAGCATGCATGGGATAGGCATAAGGCTATCCTTCATATAAGATAGGGCCAGGGACTATTCATAGGATTCAGATATATTGGGCAGACTAGATGGGCCAAATGGTTCTTATCTGCCGACACATTCTATGTTTCTATGTTTCTATGTTCCTTCCTCAGTATCTTTAGGTATTGAGGATTTATCTTTATTTGGATGTTCTTCATGTAATGGTGTAGGATGGCGTCCTTTGCAAATGCTGCATGTGGCTTTTTTCTTACACTCTTTAGTAACATGGCCTTTTCTTAGACAACCAAAACACAGTTGGTTATCCAGTACAAATGTTTTCTTTTCTTCTGGGGACTTCTCCTTCAATTGTTGGCACTTATGTATAGAGTGGTTCTCTTCACAGAACATACACTTGAAGGTAGTCTGAAGATTTGTCGGTTCTGTCTCTCTACTGATCCCAGTAGTGACTTCAAACTTACTCTCATAGGTATCTGGATCTTTAGCTGCTGTGTTGGTTGCAACGCTAGTTACTCTTGCACATCTAATCTCTCTTGCAGGCCTTTCTTCTAAGGATTTTAAGACCTAAGATGATGTTACTGGATTACATGCTATCCGGGCTTCCTTATTGATGAACTCAGAGAACTCTTTAAAACTTGGGAAGTTTTTTCCTAGATCTAACTGTTCAGTCACATAGCGATTCCATCTAGAAGCCACTTATTCAGGTACGTCAGGTTGCTTAGTTATCATCCTGTGGTTTTCTAGATAGTCATTCAGTACTTCCAGTCCTTGAACGTGTGGGATGGCATTGCTGCATGCTTGCAGGAAGTAATCATACTCTTGGAGTCTGATGTGTTCTTTAGGACCTCTTTGATGCTAGTTATTCAATTTCTCTCTAAAAGCTCTTTGTACTAAGAAAGGATGACCATATCTTGCATCTAATTTTTCCCAAGCTTGCTTGTATGCTTCTTCATCTTTTCTATAGAAGTTACCTTCAAGAACTTTCTTTGCTTCCCCACCAACATATCTCTGAAGGTAGAATAACTTGTCAATTGGACTGAAGCAATGATGCTCAATGATCATTACAAAACTTGCCTTCCACTTTATGAACTTCAGTACGTCTCCTGACAATACAGTGGGTTGCGGCACAGGAAGTCTAGCGAGGACTGTTCTCTGTTGTCCTGTTGGGACAATAGTTGTAACACTCTCCTGAGCATTGCCTTGACATCTAGGAATAGAATCATACTATTTTCTTATTTAGTTCTCAGTTAGGTGAGTCCTTTTCTTTAATTCTGGTAGAGATAGAGGGTAGATTCACACACCTTCTTCCTAGGCCTCTCTTTGTTTTTATGAGCAGGGATTGGAGGATAATAAGTTATTTCCTTACTAGAAGCTGGAGATTTCCTTTCATTCTCTTAAGCGTATGAAGGAACTCTTTTTCTTCAGTTAGTACAGATTTGAACCTATGACTACTCTGACTCATATCTTCCTCATGGACTTTTAGCCGTTGAATACTTTCTACGAACCAGGGGTACACACTGCGGTCCACATAACGACTTCACCCTACAGCTATTGGAATTCACATTACCCCATAATTTTTTGTTTGTTTAATGCACGTTTCTACCACCAGCTCAGGGGAACGGCAATGGGCAGCCCCTGGGCCCCTACGTATGCCAATCTTCTCCTGGGCTGGTGGGAAGATACTCATGTATTCCCTGATCACGTCGTCTGGTGGGCCGACAACATCCTATTCTGGACACGCTACATTGACGACATCTTTGTAGTGTGGAAAGGTGGATCAGTGGACTTCAAAAGGTTTGTCTCTGACCTCAATAAAAAGGAAATCGGCCTTCGGTTTACTTTTGAACTGGACCTCCGGACTATTACGTTTCTGGATGTTCGGGTTACCAAGATAGGGGATAAACTATCAACAAACATTCATAGGAAAGCCACGGCCACGAACTCCCTGCTTCACTGGAGTAGTCACCATCCGTTCCCCCTCAAACAGGGCATACCTAGAGGCCAGTACCTCTGAGTCAGGAGAAATTGCTCCGAGAGTGAGTCCTTCTTCAGTGAGGCGAAATGTTACAGGAGAGGTTCAGGGCTAGGGGTTATCCGCAGACAGTGTTAGAGAGGCATTTCAACATGCACAAGGAATGAACCGGGTTGATCTGTTGGTTCCTAGGCAGAGAACCTCTGACGCCTCTCAACCACTGCAGATAAGCTCTACTTTTGATGTTGCTAACCGTGAGGTTATGGGTGTGTTGAGGAAATACTGGCCTATCCTACGGATGGACTCTGATCTGTCTGATATTGTTGCTGAGCACCCTGCCGTGTCGTATCGACGCGGTAGGAGCATTAAGGACCGCCTCGTACATAATCATTTCACACCACCAGCCAGGAGTGGCACTTGGCTTGATTGCAAGCCTATAGGTGTATTTACATGTGGTGCCTGTAAGGCCTGTGTGGTTTATATCGACGGCTAAAGTCATCACATGCTCAGCGAGAAATCTGACTTTTTTCAGATCAGGGATTTTATCAATTGTAGGAGTAAAGGTGCAATCTATATATGCCAGTGCACATGTCCAATGGACTACATTGGTAAAACGGTGAGAGTGGTGAGAAGGAGGATCCTGGAGAATGTCAATGACGTAATTAAAAAGAATGTGACACCGGTGGCAATGCATGTTAATGACCACCATGGGGGTGACCCGAGATGCTTAAAATTCTCGGTTCTGGAATTGGTGCCTCCATCTCCCCGTGGGGCTGACTGGGACAGGAAGATCCTTCAGAAAGAAAGTGAATGGATACATCGATTCCGGTCCCAGTCCCCCGTGGGATTAATGAAAGATTGACCTTCTCTTGCTTCCTCTGATCGCAAATTGTGTTACTCCCTACCACCAATGAGATGGCAGCCTGTGTCGTGTGTTGGCTGTTCTTGTCCTTCTTGGCTTGGCCAACTGTAAAATTGAGTTTCCTGTGACTGGCCAGATGCGGGAAGCATCTTAAATAATTGAGTATCAATAATAATGAACGTAATTAGGTTCATTGCGCTTAGACCCCCCCTATAATCATTAGTGGGTGCCTATTAATAAGTTAATGATGATGGTTCCCCTTGATTACTACTCCCTCTGTGCATACCCATTGCTGTCCTGGCCGTTAGCGCTCAGGACTATGCCCCTCTGTCCCCCTGTATGTGCTGTACTGAGATATTCTGGCGCTGAGTGTACCCAGGAGAAGTTTGGGTTATTGCCATGGAGATACCTATATGTACGATTCATAGGTGACGCAAGCTGGGGGTCAGGTGACCGGATGCCTATGTGCGGCACTTTGCGCTCCTCTTGCCACTCGCAGGTGGCTTGGATTGTGCTCCTATAGTTGTAGTTCTCTTTAATTACCCACTTCATCTATTTGCTATGGAGCTTTCCTACCATATGACCGGAAGTGCGTATGACGCATTATGCATTCCAACCATCGGAAGAGACCAGGGATATGCTTTCCACGGGCCAGTCCGTGTGACCAGAAGTAGGACGCATGCAGTATGCGTTCCATTTACCGGAAGCTGGAACCCCGGGATGCGTGCCAAGGGCTAGTCTGCGCTTTACATGTGGTTCGCATAGTATTGGTGACCTGGTGCGAAATCAGAAGTGATGTTTTGAACTGAGTGACACAGTAATTGGCAGGGGGGTATTTATATGAGGGAGAGGGACCATTATGGTATCGGACCTTTGGAGGAGCCGGTATGGTCACTCAACAGCCTGACAACTAACTGTAAGTAGGGACACATTTTTCCCACTTTGTCTGCTATTATATTTAGACTTGCTGGTGATATTGAATGTGCCCCTCTTGTTATCTAGGATATCTATTTTGGTTGTTGGTGCCTGCTACCTAGCTGGATACTCCCTATCTCAGTTGAGACTGTAAGTTTTATGCGTGATCTGGGTGGCTAGTGGTGGAGGTCACTTCTTAGTATGTTCACTATCATTACTGTGTGTCTCTCCGCCACAGATGTGTCTTTGAAAATTTGACTGTCTGAAGCAACCACCTTCCTCATCTATGGTCGCTGTACAGTTCAACTGACTCCGACCTCCTTCGTTCATCAAATGATGGTCCCTTGATAATTTAGATGAATACATAATGGACACCGATTTATCAATACTGGTGGTCCTCACCCATATGACGGGTATCACTTTATAGCAAGGCTACCCGTTTTTCTCTGATATCGGCTTTCTGACCCTATCTACCCCCTGATGATCCCACACAGTGGGGGAAACGTGTTGGGGTTTTCTTTGTACCTTACGTTTGGGGTGTTTTTATATACCTTGGTGTACTTTGTACCTTTGATCAATACTTCTATCAGTAGGGCTGTATACAAAGTCCACCTACCTACCCTATGTCTATTAGGGAGTGTATGTATTCAGTGTTTTGTGTGTATTTTGTCCTTCACCGTTAGGCACCTATCTTACCCTCCTTTAATATCCTGGTAGTAGGGTTTGCTAGGAGTCGTCTAGTCCAGGTTCGAGGACAGGGAGTCCCCACCATCAGGGGCTGTCCCTGGGCTGAGCATTAGACTAGGGAGAGACTATAGGGATAGCTTCCCCACCTACCACTTGGTATATTTGCCTACGCTGTATCGACTTCAGTAATTTGTGTTCCGTATGTCATACTTTTAAATTTAATAATTAAAGTGTATCATTTTAGGGGGTTATTACTATTGCTGGAACTAGGTGTTTTCTAATTGACTCGTTATTGGTTTGCATCTTTATTCGCTGGAGCTCACTTTCAATATAACAGCGATAAATGTAGGCAATAAATGACTTTCACTTTAAATGCTTTAGAGTCCGTGTACTACAAACTGTCTTTTGTTTTTATTTAAAGTTTCTTATATCTGAACACAAAAAAATTCTCTTTATGCCAAAGCCTATATGCAATGATAAGTAGTAAAAAGGAAAACTCTGACCTTATTCTGAAGAGCAGGATACTGCGATCTGAAGGTTGCTTGAACAAATGACTTGTGATGCTCTGTGCAGACTTGCGATGCGCTGGCTTGAATACGCTGCTGCAGGCTTTGGGCCTGGTGGCGGGAAACTAGCTGACTGCAGTACGTGGTCTCTCCGTGGATAGTAGTGCAGGCACTCTAGCTCTGGACCTTGGCCTCCCACCATGCGTCTCTTTCTCTCTCTAGGGATCGCAGGAGGGGTGGCGCTCTTTCTGTGACTATTTTGCCTTTGCCGTTCTGCCACTTTAAGAGTCGGCTGCAGTTTGACTAATGCGCACGTTCTATGGCCTCTATGGTAGCTCCGCTGATGTGTCTTTTCTTGCTCACTTAGGGAACAGTTGTTGCGCGGCAGTATATGCTGGCACTCCACTGCTCTAATGCGCTCTTTACTGTGCAAGTTGAGGAGCGCTATCACTTCGCCCTCTGAGGGCCATAGTTCCACTGTGGCAGGCGCAGCACTATGAAGTGCCTTTTGCGCTGTGGCATTAGAAGAATTTTGCTATCTCAGAATTTTAGTCTAACCAGACTGTCTATTACTCTGTAATTGCTCTAACGCAGTTCTATGGAAACAGTAGGTTTAAAGAGCACACCAAATGCTTCAAATTACTTCTATATTAACTTCAACTTTTCTTCATATGTAACACTGCCGCTTCCGCAGCAGATAGTCCATGTACATAACACATGTTAAAAAGATATCACAAAATGGTGGTATGCATAAGATGGTGGTTCAACTGTTCAATCTTGTCATTTAACATAAAACGGTGGATATATTTCTCTCTTCAGTATTTGTATTTGTATCTGGTATGGTTTTATGCAATTTAGATTGCAATATGGTTGCAATTGTAGCTTGCAATTTGTATTTGCAATTTGTTTGCATGGTATCTGTAGTTCACACACATATAACTGGTTCAATATACAGTTATAAACACAATACTAACAATATGAACATTATATAACTGTTTTAAATACCTATATTGGCCTTGTGTTCCCATACAACTCAGCTCCCAGTGGATTGAATGTCTCTTCAGCTCCTGTCTTTGGTGAATAATGATTTTTGCAGCAGGAGCTGGGGGAATTCCCAGACAGGCTGTGTGTGAGGCTGGCTGTGATTGGTGAAAGCTCTTGCTGTGTGAGCAGCTGGCTGTGATTGGTCTAGACTTCTGCCCAGCAACAACAGATGAAAACTATACTTTCTGTTGTTTCTGCTATGTCACTGAGCTTACCTTTCATTACAAAATGAATCTTAAAGGCATATTATCTTTTTCAGCTTCTGTGAACACAAAATATAACAGTAATATGACATCCAAAACATGATGTCTGTAACGCTCCAACGTGTGTGGACCCGCTGTGCCACTTACCGGTTTGTCTTTGGGCCAAACTTGGGAGCGGAATCTAAGTGTTCCCCTGGTCTTCACCCTTTATCCCGCTCCAAGATGTGGAAGCTGGTCTTAGCTGCAGGGGAGACACCAGGTCGCTACCGCAAGAGTGGTCCCGGTTAAGTGGCAGCTGGCCGGTGGAGCGAGCTGTCGCTGGATGGAAAAAGCGCAGCAGCAGAGTCAGATGAAGCAGAGCTGAGTTTGTGATTAATCAGAGCTGGAGCTGTTAGAACAGCAGAGCTAAATAGCTCAGGTGCAGCAGGTGTAACAAGCTGAACAGCAGACAGAGGCATGGTCGACAATCCGAATCATACACTTTAGAGCAGCGAGGGACAGGAGGATCAGGCAGAGACGAGGTCAGGATACAGGCTAAGGTGGGAAGCAGGATAACAACACAGGAACTACGAGCTCAGGCATTACAGAAAGAGGGAAGCACCTTTATAAAGTTGGTGCCTGACCGGGATTGGAGAGAAGGCGGAATCAGGGGCGTGCACGAACCCTTAAAGAAACAGGACGCGTGCGGCTCCTTTAAAGGTGCAATTGAAGCTGTCGCCGCCTGCGGGTCCGGAGCCTGCGGGTCCAGAGCCTTCAGCGGAGAGGAGGAGCCTTGTTTGCAGTTAGACTGACGTACATAGCAGGATGCGCTGCACGCTGGCGGCTGCCAACTGCCATTGTTACGTTTTCCCCTCTCTCACGCCCCTTCTTCTTGGTCCTGATGTACTAAAAAAATCTTTTGAGAAGACTCCTGCTCCCAGAAACGTTCCTCAGTACCATAATTCTTCCAGTCTACAAGGAAGTACCTCTTTCCAAGGAGTTTAGGACTAATGGTTTCAGGAGAGATACATGGAAGGAGTTTGGAATCCAGAGGGTAGGAGGCAACCGGAGTTTGTAGAAAACAGGGTTGATGCGCTTTAGGATCTCAAACGGCCCAAAAACCGGGGAGCAAATTTGTAACCTTCATGCGGATGTTCCGGGAGGAAAGCCAGACTTTATCGCCAAGAGAGAACTGAGGAGGTGGTCTACGTCTGGTATCTGCATTCTTCTTCATACGGGTAACTGCCTGAGAGAGTCCTTAGTCTGTCTCCAGATGCTGAGGAAGTCTCTGAACAAAGAATTAGCAGCTGGTACCTAAGACTATGCAGACAGAGGTAAAGGAGCACATGGATGAAGTCCATACACTATATAGAAGGGAGGAGAGCCTGTAGATTCTCCGGAATGGCTGTTGTAAGAGAACTCCACCCAAGGTAGGAGCCAAACCCAGTCATCATGCTGAGCAGAGACAAAGTGATGTAGGTAGTTCTCCAAGATCTGGTTAATTTGTTCAACTTGCCCATTAGACTGAGGATGGTAATCAGAAGAGAAATCCAACTTGACCTCAAGTAGCCCATAGAGCGCTAGAATTTGGTAGCGAATTGTACCCCGCGATCAGACACAATGTGCAGAGGTAGACCATGAAGGCGGAAGTTGTGTTCTACAAACAGACAGGCCAATCGATTAGCGGAAGGCAATCCAGAAAGCGGAATAAAATATGCCATCTTGGAAAATCTGTCTACCACTACCCAGATTACGGAACATCCAGCAGAGGACGGGAGATCTGTGATAAAGTCCATAGCAATGTGCTGCCAGGGGACTTCAGGAATGGGTAATGGTAGTAGCAAGCCCTTGAGTATGGTTCGGCAAGTCTTGTTGCAGGCACAGGTGGTACAGGCAGACACAAACTCCCAGGCATCTTTGGGTAGGGTCGGCCACCAATAGTGACTGGACAGCAAATAAAGGGTCTTATGCACCCTAGGGTGACCAGCATACTTGGAGCAATGTCCCCCAAAAAAAATTTTCCTCCTCTTGGCCTGCGGAACGAAGATCTTCCCCTGAGGAATATCTCTCACACAGACTGGCGCCACAGAAACCAGGCAAGACGGTTCTTTGATATGTTGAGGTTCTTCAATGTGATCCACTGGGTCGAAAGAACAGGAAAGTGCATCAGACTTTACATTTTTATCAGCCGGTTGGAAATGCAGAAGAAAGTTTATTCTGGCAAAGAAAAGTGCCCATCGAGCCTGACGTGGATTTAGATGCTGTGCAGACTGTAGATATGTCAGATTTTTGTGGTCAGTGTATATCACCACAGGATGCAGAGCCCCCTCCAGAAGGTATCTCAATTCTTCCAAAGCCATCTTGATAGCCAGCAGCTCTCTATCGCTGATGGAATAGTTTCTTTCCGCAGAAGAGAAGAGCTTGGAGAAGAAACCACACAAGAAAAATCTCGCTTTGGAGTTCTTCTGTAGCAGGACGGCACCTGCTCCAATAGAGGAAGCATCCACTTAAAGGAAGAACTGTTTGGAGGTATCCGGGTGACGGAGAACAGAAGAAGCGGCAAAGCAATCTTTGAGATGCAGGAAAGCAGACTCAGCTCCAGGGGTCCACTTCTTTGCATCCACCCCTTTCTTCGTTAGAGCAGAAATAGGAGCTGTGAGGGAAGAGAAGTTTGGGATGAACTGTCTATAGAAGTTGGCAAACACCAGGAACCTTGGAATAGCACGGAGACCTTGAGGACGAGGCCAGTTCAGGACGGCTGAGACCTTGTCGTGGTCCATTTGCAGACCAGAGCTGGAAACAATGTATCCCAGGAAGGGTAAGGTGGACTGCTCAAAGTCAAATTTTTCGAGCTTAGCGTACTGACCATTTCCCCTTAATTGCTGCAAAACCAGGCACACTTGCTTCCGGTGAGTGGTCAAGTCAGGGGAATAGATGAGAATATCATCGAGATACACCACTACACAGTTGTACAACAGGTCCCAGAAGATATCGTTCACAAATTCTTGAAAAACTGCAGGAGCGCAGATCGAACTTAGAAAATATCTGGGCGCCTCGGATACGGTCGAACAGTTCAGCAATCAGAGGCAGGGGGTACTTGTTCTTGACCGTGATCTTGTTCAGCCCACGATAATCTATGCACGGACGGAGTGACCAATCTTTCTTGGCCACGAAGAAGAAACCAGCTCGGCCATAGCCTGAGTTTGGGGCAGAGATAATGGATATACCCTTCCGCGAGCTGGCGAAGTCCCAGGTAGAAGATCGATCGGGCATTCATAAGACTGATCAGGTGCTAAAGTCTCAGCCCTCTTCTTACAGAAAACGTCCTCATATGCCACATATTGCGGAGGCAGACCATACAGTTTCATAGGGACTGGACGAGGAGATGTTGGGCGAACCACCGACAGACAGGAACAGTGGGACTAAGGACCCCAGTGGAGAATATCCCCCGTACGCCACTCTAAGACGGGAGAATGCTGCTGTAGCCAGGGCAATCCCAGAAGCACTGGGTCCGTGGAATCCGGCAGGACATAGAAATATATTTCTTCAGAATGTAGCACCCCGACTTGGAGTTTAACAGGAACAGCGATGAACGGAATAGGTCTGGGCAGGGGTTGTCCATTTACAATAGTTGCCACCACAGGCTTTGCCAGACAAATGGTGGATAACTGGCACTGGGTCACCAGGGCTTGATTAACAAAATTTCTGGCTGCGCCGGAATCCAGGAAGGCAGATACAGATATACTGGTTTTCCCAGAGGACAAGACAACAGGAACAAGAAGTTTTGGAGAATTGTCTCTTTCACCTAGGGTCACTTCTTCCATAGAGCCTAGGCGCAGAAGTTTTCCGCCTTCTGGGGACAGGTACGAACAACATGACCCTTTCCACCACAGTAGAGGCACAAGTCTTCTGCACGTCGCCGCTGGCGGTCCTGGTCAGAGAGCTTCAGGCGTTCCACCTGCATAGGCTCTTCAGGCGGAACCGCAGAAGGAGTCTGAACAGTCCTCTGGAAGACAGGTGCAAGTCTCAATGTCCGCCTCACCCTTGGGGCTTGAGAGAAACGTTCTCGAAATCGCACGTAAATATGTGTGGCCAATGTGGCCAAAGAGTCCAGAGAGACAGGAAGATCCCTTCCCCCAAGTTCACCTTTAATACGGTCACTGAGACCCTCCCAGAATACGGCTTGTTGCGCTTCATCTTTCCAGGACAGTTCTGCGGACAGAGTACGGAACTGAATTGCGTATTGTCCCACTGTCATTGCGCCTTGGCACAGACGAAGGAGCGCAGCGGCTGCAGACGAGGCACGACCTGGTTCCTCAAACACCGTACGGAAAACAGTTAGGAAGGTCTGGAGGTTTGCAGTCTCAGGTCACCTTCGCTCCCATATAGGATTAGCCCAGGCTAGAGCTTCTCCAGAGAGCAGAGAGACTATGAAAGCTACTTTTGCTCGGTCAGACTGGAACTTCATGTAGCTCAGTGTGGATCAGGCACCGATTCAGGAACCCTCTGCAGGCTTTCGGATCGCCATTGTAGCGTGGAGGCAAAGGCAGCTAGACAGCAGTTATGCCATGGTGTGAATACGATGCAACAGGATTTGCAGGAGTTGCTGGGACTTGTGGTACGGCAGGAGTAGGTGTAGATAGTGCGTCCAGACGGGCGATATCGTGTTCACACACTGCAGCAGGACATCTTGGCATGTGCAGGAAAGCGGGTCCGGAGCCTGCAGTGGAGAGGTGGAGCCTTGTGTGCAGTTTGACTGAGGTACATAGCAGGATGCGCTGCACGCTGGCGGCTGCCAACTGCCATTGTTACAGTGTCACAGTAAATAACTCTGCTTTTGTCTTTAACACATAAACATAGGAACTGTATTAAGGTTATTAGCAGGTTTAGGTGTATACACATATAAGCTATACTAGCAACCTAGGACAGGTCCTAGCTGGCCAGCTACACCATGTACCATTTACTCTTGAAGTATCCATGCTAGATAACAAATATTGGGTAAGACCCCTATTTAGATTAAATCCCCATTGGATCTCCATAATGGATAATCATAAAATGATGGAACAGGAGATTGTCCATTTTTGGGGTACCAATTACAATTCAGCCAAAACGCAAGTGGTATGGGATGCCTTTAAGGCTTTTATGAGGTGCTTATTTGTAAGTAACATCTCCAATCTAAGAAAGGGCTATGGTAATAAGAGAGGGAAAAAAACATGTGGTAGGGGCCACCAAAGAATTTTCCAGGAATTAAACAGAAGAAAATAGGGGAATTATGGAGAACACAAGTCAGGTGTATTCCGAGTTTCTTCTGGATAAGGCTCAGCAGAGGCTTTTCTTTAAGGGACAAAAATATTTTGCTGAATCGGGCCGCCCAGGGAAATTGTTGGCTATGGTGATCTCGAATCAGGACAAAAAAAATGAGATATCAAGTGATATCTTTGTTAAGCACTTTGTGGATTTATATAAATCAGATAAGATTATCTCAAATTAAATGATGGATGCATATTTGGATTCCATCTCTCTACCAGTCCTAACGTATACTCAAAGAGAATTCCTTGATTATGAACTCTCTCTGCAGGAGTTAGAGGATGCAATAAAGGCCTGCTTGGGTGACTCTTCCCCTGGTTCAGATGGATTTCCATATGAATTCTATCGTAAATATAGGGAGGTTATTCTCCCTTGTTTATTGAAGGTATTCACGGAATCTTTGGAGGATAGTACCTTTCCGGAATCTATGACAGAGCTGTAATAATATTAATATAAAAAAAGGCAAGGATCCCTTAGATCTAGAGGCATATAGGTCGATTTCCTTATTGAATACGGATGCAAAGCTTCTTTCTTGCTACAAGACTTGCTAAGGTTATTACAACAATTATACATTCTGATCAGAATGGTTTTATTCCAAATAAGGGTTTGCATTATAATCTGCATTGCCTGTTTGCGAATATACAGTTCTCCGGGGGGGACTCTCGCTCCATCCTGTCACTTGATGCCTCTAAGAGTGGCCTTGATGCCTTCGATAGGGTGGAGTGGAGATTCCTCTGGAAGGTTTTGGAAAAAATGGGATTTGGAGTCAGGTTCATAAACATGGTGAAGCTTTAATATAAGTCCCCTAAGGTTTTGAATATTAATGTGAGTTTGACAAATAGCTTTGTATTGAATAGAGGTACCCATCAAGGATGTCCCCCTTCCCCATTACTATTCGATATATACAGTATATCGAGCCTCATGCAGCTAGGGTAAGGCAAGATCCTGGCATTGACGGGTCTTACGGAACGAAGTACTGGGAAGGGATGATCGTATTTCTTTATATGCAGATGACCTATTATTTTATATACATAATACTAATATTATACTCCCAAGAATTGTTCAGATAGTTAATTCCTTTGGTGAAGTTTCAGGTCTTGAAATTAATTGGTCAAAAACCACTCTTATGCCCGTAGACAGACTTCAGCTTTCTAATGAGGGGCCCCTCAATATATTTTGAAGATTTCTGATTCCTTTGAATATCTGGGTTAGATGACATCTCCTAAGATTGAAGATTATTTGCACCTTAACTGCTCCAGGACCGCCTAACGCACGGATGCGTCCTGGAGGCAGTCGATTCTTTCTCGACGCATCCGTGCGTCATCTCGTGAGAGGCGAGATTTCATGTGAACGCGCGCACACAGGCGCGTGCGTTAACAGGAACGGAAGGTAAGAGACTGGATCTACAGCCTGCCAGCGGCGATCGTTCGCTGGCAGGCTGTAGATGCTATTTTTTTTAACCCCTAACAGGTATATTAGACGCTGTTTTAATAACAGCGTCTAATATACCTGCTACCTGGTCCTCTGGTGGTCCCTTTTGCTTGTATCGACCACCAGAGGACACAGGTAGCTCTGTAAAGTAGCACCAACCACCACTACACTACACTACACCCCCCTGTCACTTATTAACCCCTTATGATTCCCTGATCACCCCATATAGACTCCCTGATCACCCCCCTGTCATTGATCACCCCCCTGTCATTGATCACCCCCCTGTAAGGCTCTATTCAGATGTACGTATGTGTTTTACGGATCCACGCATCCATGGATCGGATCCGCAAAACACATACGGACGTCTGAATGGAGCCTTACAGGGGGGTGATCAGGGAGTCTATATGGGATCATCACCTCCCTGTAAGACTCCATTCAGACGTCCGTATGTGTTTTACGGATCCACACATCTATGGATCGGATCCGCAAAACACATACGGACGTCTGAATGGAGCCTTACGGGGGGTGATCAATGACTGGGGGGTGATCACCCCATATACACTCCCTGATCACCCCCTGTCATTGATCACCCCCTGTCATTGATCACCCCCCTGTCATTGATCACTCCCCTGTCATTGATCACCCCCCTGTCAGGCTCCATTCAGACGTCCGTATGTGTTTTACGGATCCACGCATCCATGGATCGGATCCGCAAAACACATACGAAAGTCTGAATGGAGCCTTACAGGGGGGTGATCAATGACAGGGTGGTGATCACCCCATATAGACTCCCTTATCACCCCCATGTCATTGATCACCCCCCTGTAAGGCTCCATTTAGACATCCGTATGTGTTTTGCGGATCCGATCCATGGATCCGCAAAACACATACGGACGTCTGAATGGAGCCTGACAGGGGGGTGATCACTCCATATACACTCCCTGATCACCCCCCTGTCATTGATCACCCCCCTGTCATTGATCACCTCCCTGTAAGGCTCCATTCAGACGTCCGTATGTGTTTTACGGATCCACGCATCCATGGATCGGATCCGCAAAACACATACAGACGTCTGAATGGAGCCTTACAGGGGGGTGATCAATGACAGGGTGGTGATCACCCCATATAGACTCCCTGACCACACCCCTGTCATTGATCACCTCCCTGTAAGGCTCCATTCAGACATTTTTTTGGCACAAGTTAGCGGAAATTGATTTTTTTTTTGTTTTTAGTTTTTTCTTACAAAGTCTCATATTCCACTAACTTGTGTCAAAATATAAAATCTAACATGAACTCACCATACCCCTCACGGAATCCAAATGCGTAATAATTTTTAGACATTTATATTCCAGACTTCTTCTCACACTTTAGGGCCCTAAAATGCCAGGGCAGTATAAATACCCCACATGTGACCCCATTTCGGAAAGAAGTACCCCAAGGTATTCCGTGAGGGGCATATTGAGTCCATGAAAGATTTAAATTTTTGTCCCAAGTTAGCGGAAAGGGAGACTTTGTGAGAAAAAACTAAAAAAAATCAATTTCTGCTAACTTATGCAAAAAAAATAAAAAATTCGATGAACTCGCCATGCCCCTCATTGAATACCTTGGGGTGTCTTCTTTCCAAAATGGGGTCACATGTGGGGTATTTATACTGCCCTGGCTTTTTAGGGGCCCGAAAGCATGAGAAGAAGTCTGGGATCCAAATGTCTAAAAATGCCCTCCTAAAAGGAATTTGGGCCCCTTTGCGCATCTAGGCTGCAAAAAAGTGTCACACGTGCTATTGCCGTACACAGGAGAAGTAGGGCAATGTGTTTTGGGGTGTCTTTATACCCATGCTGGGTGAGATAAATATCTTGGTCAAATGCCAACTTTGTATAAAAAAATGGGAAAAGTTGTCTTTTGCCGAGATATTTCTCTCACCCAGCATGGGTATATGTAAAAAGACACCCCAAAACACATTGCCCTACTTCTCCTGAGTATGGCGATACCACATGTGTGACACTTTTTTGCAGCCTAGGTGGGCAAATGGGCCCAAATTCCAAAGAGTACCTTTCGGATTTCACAAGGCATTTTTTACAGATTTTGATTTCAAACTACTTTTCACACATTTGGGCCCCTAAAATGCCAGGGCAGTATAACTACCCCACAAGTGACCCCATTTTGGAAAGAAGACACCCCAAGGTATTCCGTGAGGGGCATGGCGAGTTCCTAGAATTTTTTATTTTTTGTCACAAGTTAGCGGAAAATGATGATTTTTTTTTTCTTACAAAGTCTCATATTCCACTAACTTGTGACAAAAAATAAAAACTTCCATGAACTCACTATGCCCATCAAGAAATACTTTGGGGTGTCTTCTTTCCAAAATGGGGTCACTTGTGGGGTAGTTATACTGCCCTGGAATTTTAGGGGCCCAAATGCGTGCAAAGTAGTTTGAAATCAAAATCTGTAAAAAATGGCCGGTGAAATCCGAAAGGTGCTCTTTGGAATGTTCCAGGGCATACCCTAAGTAGATACCTTAGGGTGTCTACTTTCCGAAATGGGGTTATTTGTGGGGTTTTTCTACTGTCTGGGCATTGTAGAACCTCAGGAAACATGACAGGTGCTCAGAAAGTCAGAGCTGCTTCAAAAGCGGAAATTCACATTTTTGTACCATAGTTTGTAAACGCTATAACTTTTACCCAAACCATTTTTTTTTTACCCAAACTTTTTTTTATTAAAAACATTTAGAACAATAAATTTAGAGAAAAATTTATATATATATATATATATATATATATATATATATATGTCGTTTTTTTAGAAAAATTTTACAACTGAAAGTGAAAAATGGCATTTTTTTGCAAAAATGTCATTAAATTTCGATTAATAACAAAAAAAGTTAAAATGTCAGCAGCAATGAAATACCACCAAATGAAAGCTCTATTAGTGAGAAGAAAAGGAGGTAAAATTCATTTGGGTGGTAAGTTGCATGACCGAGCAATAAACGGTGAAAGTAGTGTAGTGCAGAATTAAGTAAAAAGTGGTCTGGTCATTAAGGGTGTTTAAGCTAGGGGGGCTGAAGTGGTAAAGGGCTTCGGTCACCCCACTAAAGTCATATTTTTTGGGGGGCTAGTTAAATTCCTTATACTGCGATATATGAAAATATAATGGTGTTACTTACTTTCCTTCAGCAGTTTCTTATAAAAACTAACTTTTATAATATGTAAATTAGGTCTCTACCAGCAAGTAGGGCTTCTACTTGCTGGTAGCCGCCGCAAAAAAAACGCGCCCTCGTCGTGTTGATTGACAGGGCCAGCCGCAATCTCCTCCTCCGGCCGGCCCTGTCAGCATTTCAAAAATCGCGCGCCTGTGTTCATTCGGCGCAGGCGCTCTGAGATGAGGAGGCTCACCTCCTCAGCACTCCCTCAGTGCGCCTGTGCCGATGATGTCTTCTCTTTTGGTGATGTCATCGGCGCAGGCGCACTGAGGGAGTTCTGAGGAGGCGAGCCTCCTCATCTCAGAGCGCCTGCGCCGAATGAACACAGGCGTGCGATTTTTGAAATGCTGACAGGGCCGGCCAGAGGAGGAGATCGCGGCTGGCCCTGTCAATCAACACGACGAGGGGGCGTTTTTTTGCGGCGGCTACCAGCAAGTAGACGCCCTACTTGCTGGTAGAGACCTAATTTACATATTATAAAAGTTAGTTTTTATAAGAAACTTCTGAAGGAAAGTAAGTGACACCATTATATTTTCATATATCGCAGTATAAGGAATTTAACTAGCCCAAAAAAAAAAAAAGACTTTAGTGGGGTGACAGAAGCCCTTTAATCTGATTCCATTGATAAGTAAAATGAGATCTAAAATTGTGACGTGGCTTAGTCTCCCTCTATCTAGAGCAGATAGAATATCCCAAATTAAGATGGTGATTCTACCCCAGTTCCTATACATTATATAGAACTCCCCAATATGGATTGAGGATACATTTTTGAAATTAACGGAGAGAATTATTAATGATCTAATTTGGGGTAGAAAACGTGTAAGACTTAAAGTGGAACATCTTTATAAGGCGATAGAAATGGGAGGGTTGAATCTTCCATATTTTAAGGGTAACTTTATATCTGCTCAATTATAGTTATACTGTGAATGGAAGAAAAGCCCACAATATAGGACCCTGGTGAATAGATCTTCCTATAATAGCATTTTTACCCTATTGGAATCCGGCCAATTATCTAATAAACAAGAGGACCACAGAGAGGTTGGGAAATTGTTTAGTAAGTCCTGGCATACTATTAGAGGTTGGTTGGGAATAAAGGGATCTTTAGGTTGTATGCCCTTTTGGTACAATTATTATTTACAGGTACTAGATGAATTGGTAGGGGATCAGTACTGGCAGAGAAATAATATTCTTTATGTGGCATAGGTAGTGAGAAATGGGGAAATACTTTCTTTTTTGGATTTAGCACAAAGAGAGAATATAATGAATTTATCGTAGTTTAGGTATTTTCAGTTACGTTCGGCACTGCACAGTGTTAAAGAAAAATCTTTGTTATATGTAGACACGTCCACACCTTTAAATCAATTAATGTGGAATGTAGGTCACAAGGTTAAGATTGCTCAACTTTATAAATTACTAGTTAAAGCACTATTTAAAAGCACATGCTCTCCTGGACAGAGGGCGTGGGGAGCTTAATGTTCAACTATACAAGTAGATCAGGCATGTCCAAAGTGCGGCCCTCCAGCTGTTGCAAAACTACAACTCCCAGCATGCCTGGATAGCTTACAGCTATTAGGACATGCTGGGAGCTGTAGTTTTGCAACAGCTGGAGGGCCGCACTTTGGACATGCCTGAAGTAGATGATTGGACGATTATATTGTCCAACCTAAGACAAGTGTCTCACAATTTTATTCACGTTTTAGTTCAATTTAATATTCTACATAGAGTTTGTCACTCCACTATGGCTTAATAACTGTGGATTAAGGAAAACATCCAATTGCCCACGTTGTGATGCACCAGGTGCTGATTTTATTCACATGTTCTGGCTTTGTACAGAACTAATATAATATTGGGCTCCGATTGATGACTTTATTACCCAAAAAGTGAAAGTAGTGATTCCTTTTATGGTGGAATGCTGGATAAAAAAAAATGTAATAATGATCTGGATATGAATCTGTATGGAAAATATAGTTTTATTCTTAATAAAAAAATAAATAAAAAAAATTCACCCAACATCTAATGATATCGAGATGACTGTCCCAGTCTATACAGCCAAGTCTAAAAGTGTGCAACAGGAAGGAAATGTCAGCCTAGTGTGTTTGGTCTAATGGCCTGTGGCCAATTAGAAAATTAAAATAAAAAAAAAAAAGTTTTTGACCCCCACACACATTGTGACATTGTTCTATTTCAAGGGGCTGAAAAAAATATGAATTAGTGCTCCTTTGCATCAACCTACTGAACAATCTAATGAAAAGTGAATGGGGGAGGAATTATTGCTACCACAATCATTCCTATTTTATTCAGTTCTGTTGATTATCGGCAGCACATCCTGATTAAGCAGTGAGATGTGCTGCCATAAATTGTACATCTTGCTTTCTGATGAAAAATGCAGATCATCTGAGTAATTACTGCATTTTTCTCCCTATAAGACACACTTTTTCCCTCCAAAAGTTGGGCAAAAATGGCAGTGCATTAGGGCAAATACTTATGAGCGCTTCCTGGGAACACAAATAAGACACTTTTATTTCTATCCCACATGAGATGCCCATGTGCCCAATACCTTCTTATGCTGAAGAGGCATTCAGTAGAGTTGATTGTATTTTCCTCCACTGTGATCTCAGCCAGATTGGCATCAGTGCCTTCTTTTGGGACAAATCATGGCACTCTATAATGGTCCAACTGCTAGAGTAAGGTTTTGCTATCTGATCTATTAAGGACTATAAACAGTACTGACAAGGATGCCCTCTTTCACATCTCCTCAGAGTCCATCATTTCTGTCCCATCTGTGACTGAGGAATTTGAGTGTTTTGGACTGTTTAGTCATTTTGTCTGAACATCTCATTTGACCTGATTTTAGTGATCATCTTGCTTTCCCTTTAAAACGGCAGTCCAGATCACTTAGATACCTAGGCCTTCACATCCCCAAGAATTTGTCTGAATATTATTTTAAACCCCCTATTCTCCAACATACATTATAGAACCTAGATGATCATAACATAAGGCATCTCTCTTGGTTTGGCAGGATTAATGGCACCAAGATGGATGACCTAGCTAGGTTTCTATATATCTTTCAGATGGTTCCCATACTTTCACCACAGTTCTTTTACCATTATTTGACTATAGCATTCATTAAAGAGGTTCTGCAGTTCTTTTAAACTGATGATCTAGCCTCTGGATAGATCATCAGCATCTGATCGCCGGGGGTCCGACACCCAGGACCCCCGCCGATCAGCTGTTTGAGAAGGCAGAGGCGCTGCCCAGTGACTTCCAAACTAGTATCACTGGCCTGGGCAGAGCTAAGCTCCATTCAAGTGAACAGAGCTTAGCCCCACCCAGGCCAGTGATACTAGTCGTGACGTCACCGGGCCTGTGGTAAACAGAGAGAAGGCCGCAGCACTACTGCCAGCGCCGCTGCCTTCTCTTACAGCTAATCGGCGGGGGTCCCGGGTGTCAGACCCGCACTGATCAGATGCTGATGATCTATCCATAAGATAGATTATCAGTTTAAAAGAACTGCAGAACCCCTTTAAATGTGATGGGGTACCTCCAAACCATGTGTAAGAATGGCAGTGCTATGTAAATCTAAAGCGATGGGAGGTGCAGGGTTGCCTGATTTTAGGTATTCCCACTAAAAAGCTTTTCTCATGAAATACGTAATTGGTTTAGATCTATCTCCACTAAGCAGTGGGCAGATTTGGAGAATAACATTCTCCTATTTGTCTTTGAATTGATAAACATCTTCATTTTCTTACCTAGCAGCTCTTCTCATCTTGAGATGTATGTTCATGTCTTTCCCGCAGACCAGGTCTTTTGGCAGTGTGACCGAACCATGTGTGGCAGGCCCAGGCCATTGTGCCGCAGAGGAATAAGAGAGCAGTATTTAGACAGGAGACACTTTTGTGTAATACACCAGTTCCAGTTTTACTCTGTTATGAGGGTTACAGCTTTATGGTTACAGTCTCTCTCAGAGGGCCCAAAGCATGGCGGTTTCATCAGCACAGTACCTGATTACAAGAGCATCGAGGATGACCTATACAGCAGGACTATAAACAGACTATACACATGATGATAGAATTCAAATGGCAGGCTATTAGTGTGGTCTCATAGGTTAAAGCCTTTACGGGCAGGGAAAGTTGATCTGCCTTGGAATGGCTGGCAGCAGACTCTCCTCAGTCATCTGTCAAAGTTGAAGCCCTGCATCACTGCTTCCATGCAGTCTCTTCTACCTGAACATGTCCTGGCTCTGACCTGCAGCCCCGGAAGGTGTGTATACCACACACAAACATGCATGAACTCTCTTGGCATCATAAACAGGTCCCTTTTTTGAGGCAAGCTACTACCACAAGCAGCACACTTCACTGACTTGAGGTCCTTCACAGACCTAGTCATGTGACCACAGGTCATCCATGCATACAACCCAACATCATCAACATATAATGATCTTGCAGGGACAACGTTCGGAAAATAAAAACGGCACTACAGTGCAAATAATCAGCAACTTATATAGTTTATATACAATTTTAAATTGCTGGCAGTACAGGCCATAGCAGTGACTTTGAAGGTGGGCTTCAGCAACACCTTACACTTTCATATGTCTTTATAATACTCTAGACCAGAGGTGGGCAAAATTTTTGACTCGTGGGCCACAATGGGTTCATATATTTGACCCGGGGGCCGGACCAAAAGTAGATTCCTGGTTTTCTCCTGGCACGCGCTACACTGTGCGCACCATCTGGAGGTAAGTGAGGTAAGTTTATTTCTTTTTTTTTTAACATCTGATCTTAGGTCTGATGGGGTCCAATCTGAGGCTGATGGGGTCTGATCTAAAGCTAATGGGGTCTGAGGCTGCGGGGGTCTGATCTGATTCTGATGAGGGTCTAATCTGAGTCTGATGGGTGTCTGATCTGAGGCTGGTGGAGGCTGGGGGGGGTCTGATCTGAGGCTGATGGAGGTTTGGGGGTCTGATCTGGAGCTGATGGAGGTTTGGGGGTCTGATCTGAGGCTGATGGAGATTTGGGTCTGATCTGAGGCTTATGGAACTTGAGGGTCTGATCTGAGGTTTTATGGAGCTTGGGGTTCTGATATTGGGGTCTTATTTTGGTGCCTGATGAGGATTGGGGGTCTGATCTGAGGTCTGATGAAAAATATATATTTTTTAGCGTCTGAAAAATACTTTATCTGGTTTACTTCTCATAATACTTTGATTAGAATTAATCAAAGAGAATACAATCTGTTCTTTTCTGCCCCTTTTGGGTACTATTACATATTACTTTCTATATTTTACAACTGGTTTTAATAATTATTTTGTATGACTGAAAATACCAATAGCAAAATAATAATAAAACACAATGCTGCAATTGCAAATATCAGTCACTAGTAGAGGTTTCCTAATAAGTGACTATGAATATGAATTGCTATGAGAAAGAGAAAATTGACAATCATTATGTCACAGTTCGTTTCACTGTGACAGTTGTGGCAGTGTAGGCTGGCTGCATGCTCTCTTGTGAACTGGCTGCAGGCTGACTCCTGTATATGCTGGTTGCTTGGGGCTGCGTGCTGGCTGCAGTGTTGTGTGTGAACTGTTGCCTGTGTTTGTGTCTCCCCACATCCATATCTTTGTGGTTACAGTCACTGGTGCCGTGCAGGCTGGCTGCATGCGCTTTGTGTATTGGATGAGGGTGTTCCCATGTATGCTGGTTCTGCGATGTGTGCTGGCTGCGGCTTTGTTTGTGAACATGGTCTGAGTATGGGTGCATTTGTGTATCATGTGTATTATGTGCGGTTCAGTGAGGCTGTACTGTGATGTTAGTTTAGGGGAGGCCGGCATGATAGGTTTTGGCGTGAGGGGGCCGGCAGTGTAGGGGTTAATGTTTTGAGGAGTATGGGGGTGGAGTGTAGAGGGGGCGGGTTAAGGGGTTTATATGAGGAGGAGGGTACTAGCGCCATTTTACTTTGGAAATTAAAAGAAAAGAACTTACACGATGCAGGCGGTGGAGGCTCTGATCCAGCAGTTGCAGGCAGCGGAGGAGGCTCGGGGACCCGAATGGCTGTAGGAGCAGGTGTCTGGCTTGCTGCAGGGGGCGGTGGTGAGTACAGTTAGCTCACCGCCACTTACTAGACGGCCGCGACGGGTGGTCCGCCGGCGCGCCTCAGTCCTGACGTGACCCCCAAGGCTCGGCGCTGATGCTGTGATGTCAGAGTCGCATGGAGAAGTGCCTCTGGGGCTGGGAGGTGAAGATGGTACAGCGCAAGAAGATCATCAGGATGCAGGATCATTAGCTGCGGGGTTCACAGCCTCCCGGCAGCTAGGTGAGGCTAACTGGGATACTGTTAATGCATGGACGGGCTGCCCAGGGGGGTTGGGGGGGCCACAAGGGGGCCTGGTTAGGGGCTTGGGTCAGCTTTTTCATAGTTTGGTGGGGTGGGTGTCGGGTTTTGGGGCTCCAGGTGTTTCCCCGATACTGGCGTGGGGGATGGGAGCTGGGGTTAGCAGGGGAGCTGGCAGCGTTGTGAGCAGAGCATGCGATTTAGTGTCAGTGCAGACGCAGGTCGGGGAGAATGAGGATAGACCAAAGGTGGATGACACAGCGCGTGTACGTTTGATTTGAGGGACCGTTGGGGGCACATTTGAAACAAGAGGTGCGAGAACGGATTTGGATGGGAGAATATGTAGAAATTTTTTCCTCGCTCCTCCTGGAGAGGTTTAATTTGGACAAGGGAAAAAAGGAGGACGGGAAAAAGGAGGAAGGGGAAAACGTAGGTTTCGTCTAATTCTGCGTACTTTTTCTAATTGGTTCCAGGTGATAGGGGAAAAGAAGCCGGAGTGCTGTTCGGCTCTTTTTTGTTATATGGATGCGATGGGGGGGACGGGCTGGCTGCGATACGATGAGCAGTTCCGACAGAGGATGGCGGTGTGAAGTAACATAAGATGGGATCATAAGGATATTGGGTTATGGATGCAGGTGATGGCTTCGGTGCATACGGGGCAGTCCTTTCGGGGTGAGTCAGGGGGATCAGGGCAGTCAACATTTTTGGTGGTTTCAGCAAAAGGGCTGTGCTTTCTCTTTAACGAGGGAAACTGCAGATTCTGGGCAAAATGTAGGTTTAAACACGAGTGTTCGGCGTGCAGCAGTAATCATGGATTCAGTTGTTTTAGAGGAAGCAGGCAAAAAGGAGGGGAGGCCACTGGAAAAGGGTCGGACTCCGGTACGGGTGGAAAAGATGGGGCCCTACCTAAGTAGATACCCCAATCAAGGGTTTTGGTATTCCTTCGGCGCCATTGCCGGTTTTTATGGGGCGAAAAAATCTGCGTTCGGTGACTGAACATCCGGAGGTTGTGTCTGAAAAATTGGCAAAGGAGGTATCCTTGGGGCATATGGATGGCCCCTTTTTAGAGCCGCCTTTGGACAATTTGAGAGTATCACCTTTGGGGATTGTACCTGAGAAGGAGCCGAATAAGTTTCGGCTCATTCATCATTTGTCCTATCCGAAGGGTGCGTCGGTCAATGAGGGTATCGATCCAGAACTCTGTTCGGTGGTGTACACTTCATTTGATGCGGCTGTGGATTGGGTGCGTAAGTTGGGGGTGGGGGCGCTGTTAGCGAAAACAGATATTGAGCCAGCGTTCCGTCTTCTGCCAGTTAATCCGGACAGTTTGCATTTGTTGGGTGGTTATTGGCAAGGGGGTTATTACGTGGGCAGGTGCTTACCGATGGGGTGTTCGGTGCCGTGCGCATACTTTGAAGCATTTAGTTCGTTATTGGAATAGGTCGTAGTGGACGTTTCTGGTTGTTCATCCATTATTCTTTACTTGGATGATTTTCTTTGTTTTTGCCCGGCGGGGTCCCGGGTTTGTTCGTTGTTGCTGAGCACATTGGAATCAGTTTTTGGTTTGTTCGGGGTGCCATTAGCGGTTGAAAAAATGGTGGGTCCCACTACGGAGTTGAATTTTCTGGGTATAGTCATTAACACGGAAAGGATGGAATGTCGATTGCCTGAGAAAAAGGTACAAGATCTGCGGATGGTGGTGGACCGGGCAAGGAAGGCGCCAAAGATCAAATTGAAGGATTTGCAGTCATTGCTGGAAAAACTCAACTTCGCGTGTCGGATTATGCCAATGGGGTGAATTTTTTGTCGACGTTTAGCGGGGGCTACGGCGGGTGTGATGGCCCCGCATCATTTTATTAGGTTGGGGAGAGAATTGAAAGGGGATCTAGCAGTGTGGGCAGAATTTCTACAGCACTTTAATGGTAGGACTTTGGTTTTGGGTGCAGCTGTGGATAATTTTGATTTTGAGTTGTTTTCGGATGAGGCTGGGGGCTCTGGCTTCGGGCTGTACTGTCATGGACAATAGTGTGCGGATAGGTGGCCGGAGACCTGGGTGGAGAGGGGATGGGTTCGGAACTTGGCACTGTTAGAGCTTTTTCTAATTGTGCTGGCAATGGTGTTATGGTATAAAAATGGAAGTGGTGCACTCTCTTAAGTAGAGGGATCTTTATTACAAGTAAGTTACAATAGATTGACAATATAAAATAGATATTAAATTCGACAATGTTTAAAACAGCAGAGAATAAAAAAGGGGTAACAATCCAACAATAAAAATAAATTAAATTACAATCAGCATAAATATAGATCCCAATTTATGATAAAGATATTCGGATATTCGAGTATTCAATAATATTCGAATGAATATTCGCAAAAATCTAATCTTTCACTGGTATTCGCTTGGCGTGTTTGTTCACATACGAAATATTAAGGAGATAAATAATCGGATGGAAAATTGATTTTGAGTTATGACCAGTCTCTTGTATACATCAATCGATGACTATTACAAAGTTCTCATACTGTGGATGATCGCAAACTGTCGAATAGTCAGCTTACAAAATTGTATCAAAGCACATGCGTATAGTGGCCAGAGTTCCAAGCATGTATGACTTTCGATGAATCAAGCAGGTGATGTAGTAACTGCTAATATGCACAGCGGCGTCCCGCTGTATTTGATTGAAAAGCGATCGCTTATGTAGAATATATGTAATCTTACCCGGAGGTCTTTAAACTGGACGATGAGCCCTCGACTCGGCGTACTTAACTTGTGAAGTCCCGGTCTCAAGGGCTGTTGTTTCGGATTTGAATTTCCGCGCCAATCGAATTGTTTGTTCCACGCGGTCTTAATATCTCCAATGTTGTGGTGCTTAATTTAGCAATTCATTATTCTTATGGCGAAGTCCAGGCCTCATCGGAGTTACAATGTCTTTTCTTTCCTTAAGGGGGATTCACACCAGACGCGTTTCGGGGATTTAAAGCATTGACCCCTTCCTCAGTGGTTAACATCCCCCTTCTGATGTTCCGCTTTTATAGTGGATGAAGAGTGTATAAAGGACTGGTCTGGAATACCAATTTCTCAGGGATTGGGATCCGCATATATTACTTTCAACTTAGAAATATATATGTTAAAAACATCATGATCACAATAAATTACATAAAAAACTTGCATACAATTGTTCACCAGCTCCCTTGGAATCAATTGCTATGAAAAACGCACTGGTATCGCATGCGGTTTTAATGCGTTTCCCGTGCGTTTTCTTAAAATATTTGATGTTTCCAAGGGGTTTATCTAAAGAATTCATTTGCTAGCCTCTTACGATAAGTCTGGAACTTAAAAACTTTAACAACATTAAAAGCTTTATAAAAACTTTAAATAGACAATATTCCTAACACCACTATGATTACGTGAGGGAAACTTCGCACAATTGGTCAACATCCCCTTTAGGATCACATATTATAAAAAACGCACCGGTATCGCATGCGGTTTTTAATGCGTTTCCGGTGCGTCTTTTCTGAAAAATTGATCTTTTCAACAGATTCTTCAGGGAGATTCATTTTTTAACTTCCTTACGATAATCTAAGGACATGGAGATATTCAAAATTAATCAAAACACTGAGTGGATATTTTCTTCTCAGCTAATGTGGAATAGTTGGGTGGAGGCCAAGTGTAGAGGAAAAACTGGACTCATTTAAAATATCGTCCAGTTAATCATCGACAAGTGGCGCCCATCCTATAAGAAACCAAATAGTTCAAAGTCTGCGTTCAGTCCTAACGGTTGTAAAGTATTTAATACATAGATTCGTTTTGTTTCTAACCGTGACATTTTCTCCACATGGTTCCCACCTCTCCAGTCCTTCTGTACCTTGTCAATCGCTATGAATCTCAGACCTGAGGGGTCTTGGTTGTGTGTTGTTTTAAAATGATATTATAGAGAGTGAGTTTCAAATCCCTTCTTTATATTGCTGATATGTTCTGCAATACGTTTTTTCAACGTTCTCTTAGTTCTCCCTACATATTGAAGCCCACATGGGCATTCAATCACATATATCACATCTTCTGTACTACAAGTAAGGAATTCATTAATTTTGTGACAATACTTGTTTGTAGTTGATCTAATTTCCGTTGTTTTTCTGGGAAACGAAGTAAGTTTACAATTGTTGCATCTACCGCAACGGAAGAAGCCCTGAATATTTGCCCAAGATTGGACCGTAGGGATATATGTGTTCTTTCTCCGAACAATAGGGGCTATTTTGATGTTTAAATTGGGAGCCTTGGTAAATACAATTTTTGGTTTAGATGGTATTACAGTATTTAATATTTTATCTTTTTTCAACAGGTGCCAATGTTTATGAATAATGGCCCGAACTTTCCCAAAGTCTCCATTGAAGGGTAAAATTAAACGCAAATTCAAATCTGTGATCTCAGCCCTCTTGACTTTTTTTATCAATAAAAAACTCTTTCCTATCCATTTCTTTTACTTTATTGAGAGCAGCATCCAGGATTTCTATAGGGTATTTTTTATCCAAAATTGATTAGTCATGATTTTAGCTTCTTTTTCAAATTCCGCATCCCGCGTACAATTGCGTTTTGCTCTCCGTAGTTGTCCTTGTGGGATGTTAATCAGCCAGTTGGGGAGATGACAGCTGTTAAATAAAATATAACTATTACACGCTGTAGGTTTGACAAAGGTTGTGCATTGTAGTTTACCCTCTTGGTTAGAAATCTTTAAATCTAAAAATTCCAATGAGGTTTTACTAGTGTTCCCCGTAAAGGTCAAATTCCACTCATTGTTATTAATATCATTAAAAAATTGTTTTAAAGAATCCCCATCTCCCTGCCATATAAAAAATACATTGTCGATATATCGTTGCCAGAGCACCAGGTTCGTCCCTAGTTTGGGTTGGATGTTTTCATGTTCCCACTGTGCCATAAATAAGTTAGCATAACTAGGGGCGAACCTGGTGCCCATGGCTGTGCCCTGCATCTGTATGTAGAAGTCTTCTAAAAAGTTAAAATAGTTATGTGTTAAAATAAAATCTATAGCATCTACTACATATTCAATTTGTATTTGACTCAAGGTACCCTCTAACAACAGTTGAGATGTGATTGATTTCTTACCCTGTTCATGTTTAATCACGGTATAAAGCGATTGTACGTCAAGGGTACCCATAATCCAGTTTTCATTAAAATCCAACGATTCTATAGTTTTTATAATTTGGGTAGTATCCTTGACATATGAGGGGACTTCTTTTACTCTAGATTGTAGTATCACATCCACATATTTAGATAAATTTGAAGTCAAAGAACCAATTCCCGATATAATTCGGCGACCGGGTGGATTGATTTTGTCTTTGTGGACCTTAGGCAGGCAATAAAATATTCTACATTAGCTGAGAAGAAAATATCCACTCAGTGTTTTGATTAATTTTGAATATCTCCATGTCCTTAGATTATCGTAAGGAAGTTAAAAAATGAATCTCCCTGAAGAATCTGTTGAAAAGATCAATTTTTCAGAAAAGACGCACCGGAAACGCATTAAAAACCGCATGCGATACTGGTGCGTTTTTTATAATATGTGATCCTAAAGGGGATGTTGACCAATTGTGCGAAGTTTCCCTCACGTAATCATAGTGGTGTTAGGAATATTGTCTATTTAAAGTTTTTATAAAGCTTTTAATGTTTTTAAAGTTTTTAAGTTCCAGACTTATCGTAAGAGGCTAGCAAATGAATTCTTTAGATAAACCCCTTGGAAACATCAAATATTTTAAGAAAACGCACGGGAAACGCATTAAAACTGCATGCGATACCAGTGCGTTTTTCATAGCAATTGATTCCAAGGGAGCTGGTGAACAATTGTATGCAAGTTTTTTATGTAATTTATTGTGATCATGATGTTTTTAACATATATATTTCTAAGTTGAAAGTAATATATGCGGATCCCAATCCCTGAGAAATTGGTATTCCAGACCAGTCCTTTATACACTCTTCACTATAAAAGCAGAACATCAGAAGGGGGATGTTAACCACTGAGAAAGGGGTCAATGCTTTAAATCCCCGAAACGCGTCTGGTGTGAATCCCCCCTTAAGGAAAGAAAGGACATTGTAACTCCGATGAGGCCTGGACTTCGCCATAAGAATAAGGAATTGCTAAATTAAGCACCACGACATTGGAGATATTAAGACCGCGTGGAACAAACAATTCGATTGGCGCGAAAATTCAAATCCGAAACAACAGCCCTTGAGACCGGGACTTCACAAGTTAAGTACGCCGAGTCGAGGGCTCATCGTCCAGTTTAAAGACCTCGGGGTAAGATTACATATATTCTACATAAGCGATCGCTTTTCAATCTAATACAGCGGGACGCCGCTGTGCATATTAGCAGTTACTACATCACCTGCTTGATTCATCGAAAGTCATACATGCTTGGAACTCTGGCCACTATACGCATGTGCTTTGATACAATTTTGTAAGCTGACTATTCGACAGTTTGCGATCATCCACAGTATGAGAACTTTGTAATAGTCATCGATTGATGTATACAAGAGACTGGTCATAACTCAAAATCAATTT
This sequence comes from Bufo gargarizans, assembly GCF_014858855.1. Lineage (NCBI taxonomy): Eukaryota > Metazoa > Chordata > Amphibia > Anura > Bufonidae > Bufo > Bufo gargarizans. The sequence goes on along the minus strand of NC_058081.1, from coordinate 474,335,541 downwards.
TCCATCCGATTATTTATCTCCTTAATATTTCGTATGTGAACAAACACGCCAAGCGAATACCAGTGAAAGATAAGATTTTTGCGAATATTCATTCGAATATTATTGAATACTCGAATATCCGAATATCTTTTTATCATAAATTGGGATCTATATTTATGCTGATTGTAATTTAATTTATTTTTATTGTTGGATTGTTACCCCTTTTTTATTCTCTGCTGTTTTAAACATTGTCGAATTTAATATCTATTTTATATTGTCAATCTATTGTAACTTACTTGTAATAAAGATCCCTCTACTTAAGAGAGTGCACCACTTCCATTTTTATATTATTTCTACATTTTCAGACTGGGTGTTGTCTGTTAGTGGGAGCACCTCTGTTGGATCCCCACCCCATTCGAGTGCGACATTACCGCATATTTAATGGTGTTATGGGGTGATCGGTTTAGAGATAAAAAAAATCAGTTTTCATTGTGATAATCTAGGGGTAGTGCAGGCTATTAATAGTATAAGAAATTCACAGTAGAAAATATGTATACAATGTAGGAATATAAACTATGTATCACTGAATAATTATCCTACTTAAAACTTAACTTTTAGTCATTATTAATTAAAAATAAGTCCCACAAAAATAATGTGTATATTTATGACAACTGCATAGGTCAGATACTATGGACTTAAGTACAATAAGACGCAGGGTAAAGCAATCTAATATGCTCGGATTTGGACCAGGGGTCCCACTCACGGTTTGTTGATTTTTTCTTGTATGGAGATGAACCACAAAAAGAGACGTAGTAGGAAGGTCCACAGAAATCTTGGTAACAAGGAGTTGAGATGAAACGATTTTTCTATTGCAGGGTAGGAGAAGGCAGAGGCTGGGGAGATAAATATCCCTACCAGGCTATTAAGATTCTGCCTAAAAGCGGAGAGGTCTCCCGCCTATATGCGGGAGAATCACCTCCAGAGGAGGCGACCCCACTTATCGATGGCTGTCCCTGTTGTCCTATCCCTATGAAAGTTGCTCCCAGTGTCTGTACAGCCAAAAATGAAGAAATTTAGAATTCCCAACGCGTTTCCTCCAATACAAATGTGACCGGATTCATCAGGGGAAAAAAAGGAAGATGTAGATATATATAATAAAGATGTGGCACAATCGCCCTCAGCACAATGGCTCTCTACCGATAAATCCAACTGAATAATGCAGTCCAGAGATCTCTCTGCAACTGCACCTCTATATATATGCTGAAATAAATTAACTTAACAAACATTTGATGAATTAAATACCTCATGGTGTGAGTGAAAAGCGGCGTGCGTTCCACCATCGGCCGGGCAAACCGGAAGTGCGTCATGTCGCATGCGCCGACCGCTGCTATTGGCCGGCGGTGGAACGCAGACCGAGGATGAACCGCATGGAAACCGGAAGTAAGTAATATGCACCGGAAATGACGCATGCGGGACGCTGAAGCGCATAAAGATATGCGTTCCAGGGTAGATAACTAGCGAAATATATGCAGAAGATAAAAAATTACATATAGAGATGGTGGAGAGACTATTTTATGTATAAAGATATAGTCAATAAACATTTTATTATAATACTATCATATAGAGCATATATAAGATTAATTTTGAAGAGGGTTGGATTGAATAGTGTGGGACACTAAATGGAAACAGGGAAGAACATTATATTGTCAATACTTTCGACTAATAAAGTCCCAGCAACTGATAGAGGTTCCATTGAAATGTAGATATTACAAAGTAGACCTATTGCGGTCTGATACCTTCATTTGTGTGGTCCGAAGAATAATAGACAATAGTCTTGATCAATGCAATGAGGTATATCAAGTTATCAAGAAAAAATATTTTCTTATATTTATTATTAATTAAACCATGACAACAAAAAGATTTTTGATAAGAGCATGGCAGAATTAATAATATACAAGACTAGATATTTGGAAGTAACGCCATTCAAACATATTCAGATGAAGCAACTAAATGACAGAATTTCATTGAGTCCGGAGGGGCTCACAGTTTTTAGACGGTAAGTCCATTCGGACTCTTTTTGTAAGATTCTCTTGTCGAGGTCACCTCCTCTAGGGGATGGACGAATGACCTCAACAACGCAGAATCTCAGACATTTTGGATTTCCATCATGGAGATCATGCACGTGTCTAGAGATAGTGGTGTCCCTTTTGTGCCTTATGTCCCCAAGGTGGTCTCCAATTCTTCTTCTGAGTTCACGTTTTGTCTTGCCGACATACTGAAGTTTACATGAACAAATACAAAGATATACTACCCCAGTCGTTTTGCAATTTGCAAAGTCCCGGATATTGTAGGTTTTGTTGGTGGTGTAACTTGTAAAATTTTTTGTTTGGTATATGTATGGGCAAGCTATACATGATCCGCATCGGTACGTACCCAGGGGTTTTCTATCTAGCCAAGTGCCTGTTTTTTTTTAGGCGCTGTGTAATGACTATGAATAAAACGGTCACCTAAAGATCTACCTCTTCTATATGTTATAGCTGGTTTTGATGGAAGTATATCATGGATATCTGGGTCCAACAGGAGCATATCCCAGTATTTTTGGAAGATATTTCTAACCTCTCTACTGCAGGTGTCATATGTCCCAATGATGCGAAAGATGGAATCCGTATCTGTTTTTTTGGGGTTAGGTGACAGAAGATCCGTTCTGTTTTTACTCAAGGCCGACCTGAAGGCCCTTTGTAAGGGGTAATCGGGGTACCCCCTTTGGTTAAACCTGGTTTTAAGGTCTTTAGCTTGGCTAAAGAAATCTCTCTGGGTAGTGCAATTTCTGCGAACTCGCAAATATTGCCCCTTTGGGATACCACATTTGAGGTTTTCAGGGTGATAGCTTTCCCACCTAAGCAAGCTATTTGTTGCTGTAGGTTTTCTGTGAGTCTTTGTAGTGATAGTACCATTCTGTAACGTGATAAATAAATCCAAAAAGGCCAGACCTTGGTCATACACCTCACATGTGAAGTGCATACCTATGTCGTTCTTGTTCAGATCGGCCAGAAAGTCTGAGAATAGTCGTCTGGGGCCGCCCCAGAATATCAGTATATCATCGATATAGCGGCCCCAGAAGACTATTCTCGACGTCCAAGGACATTCATCCGCAAAGACTACAGTATCCTCCCACCAGCCCAGGAACAGGTTAGCATAAGGTGGGGGCACAGGCGCTCCCCATTGCCGTGCCCCTGAGCTGGTGGAAGAAACGGGCATCAAAAAGAAAATAATTGTGTCTGAGGATGAAATCCATAAGTTTCAGAACAAAATCATTATGTGCATGATATTGTGTACCACGACTCCTGAGAAAATGATTTATGGCACACAGTCCCTTATCATGTGGGATATTACTATACAAAGCCTCTACGTCTATAGAGGCTATAAGGAATATCATCTTCAAGATGTATACCAGTCTATCTTGCTCAATAGATCGGACGTATCCCTAATATAAGAGGGAAGGGCTGTGACATAATTTCTCAAGATCTTATCAATATAGATACCCGCATTTTGTGTGAGGGAATTAATGCCTGCAACGATGGGGCGTCCCTTTAATGGGCTTAGTCCTTTGTGGATTTTCGGGATAGTATAAAAGGTGGCAATTTGGGGGTATGGTGCAAGTATGAATTTAACTTCATCATTGGATATTACTTTATTCTCTAGGGCTTCTATCAGAATGGTTTCAAGGTCCCTAGTGAAGTTATCTGTGGGATCAGCCCCAAGAATCTGATAGTAGTTTTTATCATTGAGAATGGTATTACACATTCGTTTATATTCTTGGAGGTTCATAGCCACCAAATTGCCACCTTTGTCGGATGGTTTTAGGATAATATCATGATTTGATTGAATTTGCATCATGGCCTCTATTTCCTTTTTGTCCAGATTGGAGCCATTTTTGGGCTGTTTATTGTCCAATTTTTCTAGTTCTTTAGTTACTATTGTCAAAAATAGGTCTATAGAACTGTTTTCTGTTGGGGGAGGGAGTTTAGTACTTTTTGGTTTGAGGTTGGTAAAGGGACCTTCACCTATTTTTCTTTCCCCCTCTGATAAAAGGTCGGCCAGGTTTCTGACCAGAGGAAGTTCATTCAATGGAATCCCTAATTTGACACTCTCCTCCAGATCACTGTGTCTGAAAAATTTCTGCCATTTAAGTTTACGGCAGAACAAGTGTAGGTCCTTGCACCCATGAAAAAGAGTTGTACCTGGTAGTTGGTACAAAGGAGGTACCCCTAGTAAGTATGTTCATTTCAGTATCTGAAAAGGTATAGTCGGTAAGATTAATAATTTGTCCTTTCTGGGATGTATCTATTTGGCTGATCGGGGTCGGTCCCTGAGGTCGTATGGGATCCCCCCCGACCCTAAAAAATTGGATGGCAAGCCAGAACCAGATGAACATGGTGCTTCTGAGTATGTAGTATGTGGGTCGTTTCTGGTATTGGTTCCCCATTTTTGATATTTTCCCCTGCGACCTCTAGGTCCCTTTGATCCTCTATATCTGGGCTTACCTCGGGAACTATAATCAATAGATCTATCTGTGTCCGAGGTATCTATTTCTGAAGAAGAGATTTCCTTTATTACTGATTTGGTCTTCTCACCCAGATTATTATAAGCCCGTTTCTCTTTAAATTCAAGGAGATCTTTTTTATATTGATTATGTTTCCTCTCTTTGATAGAGGTATGGTATCTCTCAACGGAGATCTGTAGATTGTTCTCTCTTCTAGAGAAATCAGGATCCTCCTTGAATTTAAGAGTCTGTTCAATGGCAGTGTTTAGTCTGGCAGAGGTTCTTTTCCAAGGTAACTCGTTCCTCTGTCAGTAATAAACGCATGAGGTTGAGGGAACTTTCTGTTAGAGTTTTTTCCCACTTTAGTAATAGGTCTGGTGTTTGAGATCTAATGGCAGGGGAAATAAAAATACGTAGTCCTTTGGGGACAATTTCAGATTTTATATAGTTTTCTAGAGACTGAGTCTCCCACCAGGATTTGATATTATCCCTGTAACACACATATAGTTCTTTGAACACGGATTTAAGGTTACCTGGTGTATCTATACAGTCAATATTTTGATCTGAAAAAACCTTGAGTGGCCTCAGCCAGCCATTGGTCAGTGTTAATCGGACCAGACAAGAAACTAGCCATTCTAAACAAGAAATTCACAGTAGAAAATATGTATACAAGTGTAGGAATATAAACTATGTATCACTGAATAATTATCCTACTTAAAACTTAACTTTTAGTCATTATTATTAAAAATAAGTCCCACAAAAATAATGTGTATATTTATGATAACTGCATAGGTCAGATACTATGGACTTAAGTACAATAAGACGCAGGGTAAAGGCAATCTAATATGCTCGGATTTGGACCAGGGGTTCCACTCACGGTTTGATGATTTTTTCTTGTATGGAGATGAACCACAACAAAAGAGACGTAGTAGGAAGGTCCACAGAGATCTTGGTAACAAGGAGTTGAGATGAAACGATTTTTCTATTGCAGGGTAGGAGAAGGCAGAGGGCTGGGGAGATAAATATCCCTACCAGGCTATTAAGATTCTGCCTAAAAGCGGAGAGGTCTCCCGCCTAAATGCGGGAGAATCACCTCCAGAGGAGGCGACCCCACTTATCGATGGCTGTCCCTGTTGTCCTATCCCTATAAAAGTTGCTCCCAGTGTCTGTACAGCCAAAAATGAAAGAGATTTAGAATTCCCAACGCGTTTCCTCCAATACAAATGTGACCGGATTCATCAGGGGAAAAAAGGAAGATGTAGATATATATAATAAAGATGTGGCACAATCGCCCTCAGCACAATGGCTCTCTACCGATAAATCCAACTGAATAATGCAGTCCAGAGATCTCTCTGCAACTGCGCCTCTATATATATGCTGAAATAAATTAACTTAACAAACATTTGATGAATTAAATACCTCATGGTGTGAGTGAAGAGCGGCGTGCGTTCCACCATCGGCCGGGCAAACCGGAAGTGCGTCATGTCGCGTGCGCCGACCGCTGCTATTGGCCGGCGGTGGAACGCAGACCGAGGATGAACCGCATGGAAACCGGAAGTAAGTAATATGCACCGGAAATGACGCATGCGGGACGCTGAAGCGCATAAAGATATGCGTTCCAGGGTAGATAACTAGCGAAATATATGCAGAAGATAAAAATTACATATAGAGATGGTGGAGAGACTATTTTATGTATAAAGATATAGTCAATAAACATTTTATTATAATACTATCATATAGAGCATATATAGATTAATTTTGAAGAGGGTTGGATTGAATAGTGTGGGACACTAAATGGAAACAGGGAAGAACATTATATTGTCAATACTTTCGACTAATAAAGTCCCAGCAACTGATAGAGGTTCCATTGAAATGTAGATATTACAAAGTAGACCTATTGCGGTCTGATACCTTCATTTGTGTGGTCCGAAGAATAATAGACAATAGTCTTGATCAATGCAATGAGGTATATCAAGTTATCAAGAAAAATATTTTCTTATATTTATTATTAATTAAACCATGACAATAAAAAGATTTTTGATGAGAGCATGGCAGAATTAATAATATACTAAGACTAGATATTTGAAGTAACGCCATTCAAACATATTCAGATGAAGCAACTAAATGACAGAATTTCATTGAGTCCGGAGGGGCTCACAGTTTTTAGACGGTAAGTCCATTCGGACTCTTTCTGTAAGATTCTCTTGTCGAGGTCACCTCCTCTAGGGGATGGACGAATGACCTCAACAACGCAGAACTTCAGACATTTTGGATTTCCATCATGGAGATCATGCACGTGTCTAGAGATAGTAGTGTCCCTTTTGTGCCTTATGTCCCCAAGGTGGTCTCCAATTCTTCTTCTGAGTTCACGTTTTGTCTTGCCGACATACTGAAGTTTACATGAACAAATACAAAGATATACTACCCCAGTCGTTTTGCAATTTGCAAAGTCCCGGATATTATAGGTTTTGTTGGTGGTGTAACTTGTAAAATTTTTTGTTTGATATATGTATGGGCAAGCTATACATGATCCGCATCGGTACGTACCCAGGGGTTTTCTATCTAGCCAAGTGCCTGTTTTTTTAGGCGCTGTGTAATGACTATGAACTAAAACGGTCACCTAAAGATCTACCTCTTCTATATGTTATAGCTGGTTTTGATGGAAGTATATCATGGATATCTGGGTCCAACAGGAGCATATCCCAGTATTTTTGGAAGATATTTCTAACCTCTCTACTGCAGGTGTCATATGTCCCAATGATGCGAAAGATGGAATCCGTATCTGTTTTTTTGGGGTTAGGTGACAGAAGATCCGTTCTGTTTTTACTCAAGGCCGACCTGAAGGCCCTTTGTAAGGGGTAATCGGGGTACCCCTCTTTGGTTAAACCTGGTTTTAAGGTCTTTAGCTTGGCTAAAGAAATCTCTCTGGGTAGTGCAATTTCTGCGAACTCGCAAATATTGCCCCTTTGGGATACCACATTTGAGGTTTTCAGGGTGATAGCTTTCCCACCTAAGCAAGCTATTTGTTGCTGTAGGTTTTCTGTGAGTCTTTGTAGTGATAGTACCATTCTGTAACGTGATAAATAAATCCAAAAAGGCCAGACCTTGGTCATACACCTCACATGTGAAGTGCATGCCTATGTCGTTCTTGTTCAGATCGGCCAGAAAGTTTGAGAATAGTCGTCTGGGGCCGCCCCAGAATATCAGTATATCATCGATATAGCGGCCCCAGAAGACTATTCTCGACGTCCAAGGACATTCATCCGCAAAGACTACAGTATCCTCCCACCAGCCCAGGAACAGGTTAGCATAAGTGGGGGCACAAGCGCTCCCCATTGCCGTGCCCCTGAGCTGGTGGAAGAAACGGGCATCAAAAAGAAAATAATTGTGTCTGAGGATGAAATCCATAAGTTTCAGAACAAAATCATTATGTGCATGATATTGTGTACCACGACTCCTGAGAAAATGATCATGTATAGCTTGCCCATACATATACCAAACAAAAAATTTTACAAGTTACACCACCAACAAAACCTACAATATCCGGGACTTTGCAAATTGCAAAACGACTGGGGTAGTATATCTTTGTATTTGTTCATGTAAACTTCAGTATGTCGGCAAGACAAAACGTGAACTCAGAAGAAGAATTGGAGACCACCTTGGGGACATAAGGCACAAAAGGGACACCACTATCTCTAGACACGTGCATGATCTCCATGATGGAAATCCAAAATGTCTGAGATTCTGCGTTGTTGAGGTCATTCGTCCATCCCCTAGAGGAGGTGACCTCGACAAGAGAATCTTACAAAAGAGTCCGAATGGACTTACCGTCTAAAAACTGTGAGCCCCTCCGGACTCAATGAAATTCTGTCATTTAGTTGCTTCATCTGAATATGTTTGAATGGCGTTACTTCCAAATATCTAGTCTTGTATATTATTAATTCTGCCATGCTCTTATCAAAAATCTTTTTGTTGTCATGGTTTAATTAATAATAAATATAAGAAAATATTTTTTCTTGATAACTTGATATACCTCATTGCATTGATCAAGACTATTGTCTATTATTCTTCGGACCACACAAATGAAGGTATCAGACCGCAATAGGTCTACTTTGTAATATCTACATTTCAATGGAACCTCTATCAGTTGCTGGGACTTTATTAGTCGAAAGTATTGACAATATAATGTTCTTCCCTGTTTCCATTTAGTGTCCCACACTATTCAATCCAACCCTCTTCAAAATTAATCTTATATATGCTCTATATGATAGTATTATAATAAAATGTTTATTGACTATATCTTTATACATAAAATAGTCTCTCCACCATCTCTATATGTAATTTTTATCTTCTGCATATATTTCGCTAGTTATCTACCCTGGAACGCATATCTTATGCGCTTCAGCGTCCCGCATGCGTCATTTCCGGTGCATATTACTTACTTCCGGTTTCCATGCGGTTCATCCTCGGTCTGCGTTCCACCGCCGGCCAATAGCAGCGGTCGGCGCATGCGACATGACGCACTTCCGGTTTGCCCGGCCGATGGTGGAACGCACGCCGCTTTTCACTCACACCATGAGGTATTTAATTCATCAAATGTTTGTTAAGTTAATTTATTTCAGCATATATATAGAGGTGCAGTTGCAGAGAGATCTCTGGACTGCATTATTCAGTTGGATTTATCGGTAGAGAGCCATTGTGCTGAGGGCGATTGTGCCACATCTTTATTATATATATCTACATCTTCCTTTTTTTCCCCTGATGAATCCGGTCACATTTGTATTGGAGGAAACGCGTTGGGAATTCTAAATTTCTTCATTTTTGGCTGTACAGACACTGGGAGCAACTTTTATAGGGATAGGACAACAGGGACAGCCATCGATAAGTGGGGTCGCCTCCTCTGGAGGTGATTCTCCCGCATTTAGGCGGGAGACCTCTCCGCTTTTAGGCAGAATCTTAATAGCCTGGTAGGGATATTTATCTCCCCAGCCACTGCCTTCTCCTACCCTGCAATAGAAAAATCGTTTCATCTCAACTCCTTGTTACCAAGATTTCTGTGGACCTTCCTACTACGTCTCTTTTTGTGGTTCATCTCCATACAAGAAAAAATCAACAAACCGTGAGTGGGACCCCTGGTCCAAATCCGAGCATATTAGATTGCTTTACCCTGCGTCTTATTGTACTTAAGTCCATAGTATCTGACCTATGCAGTTGTCATAAATATACACATTATTTTTGTGGGACTTATTTTTAATTAATAATGACTAAAAGTTAAGTTTTAAGTAGGATAATTATTCAGTGATACACACTATTAATAGTATAACTGCGTCGTCGCCGCCCGTGGTTCGTCTGTTACAGCATTTACTTTTGGTATGTTTGTCGCTGAATACTTGGGTGGTGGCGGTACATGTGCCGGGAGTGTTTAATGGTATTGCGGATGCCCTTTCTCGTTCGCAGTGGGAGCGGTTTCGGCAGTTGGCGCCGGGAGCGGATATCGAGGGATTGGCATGCCCGGAGTCCATGTGGGAGCTGTTGGAGGTACCATAGACAGGTTTCTGCAGGATTCAATGAGTACCGGGACGTGTTTGGCTTACGGTAAAGTGTGGAGTGGATGGCAGCAGTGGTGTGAGGAGCTGGGCACTCATGGGAATGAGGGGGATATCCCGTTATTATTGTTCCTAAGCCATGTGAAGGAGCTTGGCTGGTCTGTAGGGAAACTGAATAAGTGGATTACGGGTGTTGCTTTCGGTTTCAAATTGAGGGGTTGGCCAGATGTGACAAAAATGTTTTTAGTTAGACAGGTGTTGAAGGGTTGGCGGCGCAGTAAGAAGGCTGATGACAGGAGGAGACCAGTCTCTTTTGAGTTTTTACTAAAGTTGGGTTCGCAATTGGATTTGGTTTGTCATTCATGTTGGGAGGTGAGGCTGTTTCGGGTAGCATTTTCCCTAGTGTTTTTTGGGGCGTTTGGTATGTAACAGTGTGCGGGCTATTGGTGGGGGGTTATTGAGGGAGGACGTTGTTCTTTCAGGGGACAGGGTGGTAATTAAGATTCGCAGGTTAAAAAACAGTAAGGGTAGTTATGTTAGGTTGTATGAGGTGCCTGGTTGTTCCCTTTGTCCGGTTCAGTGTTTGTGGGAGTAGGGCTTGGGTGGTGTGGCGGCGGTGGGTCTGTTATTGAGACATGAGGACGGGTCATATTTATCGCGTTAACAGTTTTTAGTGGTGTTTAAGTGTTGTTTACACAAGCTGGGTATTGCAGCGGAGGATTTTACAGGGCACTCGTTCAGTATAGGAGCTGCTACGGAGGCGGCTAAGTGAGGGATGAGTGATGAAGTGATCAAAACAATTGGTAGATGGGAGTCAGTTAGGTTCAAGTCCTATATTCGATTGTTGTAAAAAGTTATGCAGACTGATGTGTTTCTGTGTTAGCTTTGTCGTATTTTTCAGGTTCCAGCCCGGCGTTGGTTTGGATACTTGGGCACTCCTTCGTGTTTTGGGGCACTTTGAGGGCGGATGCTCGTCATGAGGGTCGGCAGTTGGGGTTCGGTAGGAACGTTGTGGTTGTTCGGTGGCTTGGTGTGAGAGGTATGTTGTGGGAAGGGGTTTTAAGGGAAGTTCATTGTTATGTTTGGTTGGGTAGGCCCCCGGATGTGTTGGTGCTTCACGTGGGGAGGGGGGACGATTTGGGGGTCAGGCCAGTGAGAGAGCTACTATGGGACATGAAGTTTGATTTGTTGCGTTTGTGGTCGTTATTCCCGGGCATGCTAACGGTATGGTCTGACATTGTGCCTCGCCGAGTGTGGCGTGGGGCACGATCGGTGGAGCGCCTTAATAAGGCAAGAATTAAGGTTAACAGGGAAATTTTATGGCCAGGAATGGTGCGGTGGCGGTTTGGAATTCTGAATTGGAGCCGGGTGTGGGGGCATTTTGGAGGGCGGATGGTGTACATCTAAATACCGTGGGTATTGACTTGTGGTCTTTGGGGCTTCAAGGAGAAATTGAGAGAGCACTTGTGTTGTGGAGGAACGCGCAATCCTGAGGGAGGTTTGTCAGGTTGCGTGTTGTTGGCGGTGGCAGGTCCTCGAAGTTGGTGGTACGGATGCTTCGGGAGAATCGGAGGGCCTAAATGGTGGGGCTGGACTCCCATGGTTGGACAGTTGGCTCGTAAGAAAGGCATCCGTCAGTTGGTCTCCGAGCTGGTGCTTTACGGCTGGAGGCAAGATGGATGTGCCAGTTTGGGGAGTTGTGTTAAACAAATTTGGGGCTTCAAGGACCTCCCTCGCCAGGGCAAAAACATTGGAGTTATGTTATTTATGGTTATTGTATGTATTTTATTAATAAACTGCTGCTCTGGCCATTTAAATCCGAATTTGGTCTCTGTGTTTTTATTTACTGAGTTTCAAGGAATAAGGTGGGTTAGAGCAAGTGAGTGAGGCCCCGAGAGAATAGCCAATAACCTACTCATGTCACTCCTTGTTGTAGTGTAGACTTGGTTCCTGTAACCTCGTACTGGCTACAGTTATCCTGTGTATGTTGGTTGTCGTTTGGGGCATGCTGGCTGCAGCATTCTGTGACTAGTGTGAACTGACACTTGTAATTTGTATGTTTTATGCTTCTGGTTACAACTTGTTCTGGTAGGGTTAACATTCCCTGGTCTGTTCCTGGGTGTAGCTTATCAGGTGCTCTGAGTATTGCAGCTATTTCTATCTGTGAGCTGTGGGGCCTGGGGTTAGTCTGTCATGTGCCTTGCTGGGTGTAGCGTCTTGCTGCTGACCTAGGGGGTTTTGCCATCTGCCCTTTGTGTGTCGTTGCCTGGTATAGTGTTGTGGTATCCTTGTCCAAGCCTTGCCTGATATTCTTTACCTGTTCTGTGTCTTGATCCAGTCTGTTTCATATCTAGCCTGGCAGTGCTCCACTGCTTCTGACCCTGCCTTTTTCATGTATAGCCTGGCAGTGCTCCACTGCTTCTGATCCTGTCTGTTTCTTGTATAGCCTGGCAGTGCTCCTTCTGATCCAGTCTGTTTCTTGTATATATAGCCTGGCAGTACTCTACTGCTTCTGATCTCCTGTCTGTTTTATGTATAGCCTGGCAGTTCCTTACTGCTTGTGTTCTTGTCCTGTATATGTCCTTCATTTGTGAGAGGGCTCCTGGGTTCTCCGGGAGGACATCTAGTCTGTGTGCACCTCTGTCTGTGACCGCCATGCTTCTGTTCCGCATGAGGCCCAGGCATCTGCTTGTGTGCTGGTTCTCGTTTGTCTTCTCTGATCCATGTCCTCAGTTTGTTTGGGTTCCGGTCCTTCTCTGTTGTCTGTTCCGCTGGTCAGGGGTGTTGTTATGTTAAAACATTCGGGGCCTGGGCCCCTGACGTTTTGTCCCAGGCCTCGAATGTACTGCCCGCCAGATAGACACAACTGTATTGCCATCCTCAGGATGTCAACACAATTGAATATAATACCCTGCAAGAGCTGAAGGACCTGTGGTGACATCACAGTCCATGTAATCAGTTCTAAATGCAGTAGCTGAAAAGGACCTGTGATGATGTCACCATCATGTGACCAGTGCAGGAGAGGACAGCTCAGCAGTAAAGAGGTCCTGTGAAGAAGCTGTGGTAAAGTCTTCTACATGAGGAGAGTTAAGTGAAGGGGTAGATTACTCAGTTTGAGAGGCAGAGCAATGTTGGGAGTTGTAGTTGTTTAACTGGGTCTGTATGTTAGGACTGAAGGGAGGGAAGTTATTTACATCGGACAGTGGGGTGGAGTGATGTTATTTACATGGGAATGCATGTTGGAGGTGGCTGGGGAGGGGGTGATTTTATTTACATGGGACTGTATGTTGAAGGTGTCTGGGGGAGGGAGTGATGTTATTTACATGGGACAAAATATTGAGGGGGGTGATGTTCTTTACATGGGACGGTATGTTGAAGGCGGCTGTGGAGGGGGTGATGTTATTTACGTGGGACTGTATATTGGAGGGGGCAGGAGAGATGGTGTGATTTTATTTACATTGGACTGTATTTTGGAGGGGCTGAGGAATTATAATTTCTGAGGACAGTAAACAGAGGAATATGACTACAGGTGGCACTGCAGGGGGCATTATAAATACTGGGGGCACTTCAGGGTGAGTATTATAACAGTAGGGGGCTATATAAATACTGGGGCACCTCAGGGTGAGCATTATAACAGTAGGGGACAATATAAATACTGGGGGCACTTCAGGGTGAGCACTATAACAGTAGGGGGCAATATAAATACTAAGGCGACTTCAGGATGAGCATTATAACAGTAGAGCGCAATATAAATACTGGGGCACTTCATGGTAAACATTATAACAGTAGAGGGCATTATAAATACTGGGGGCAATGTGGGGGGCCTTTTAAATCCAGGGGACATTATAGCTGTTCTGTTTACTTATAGATCCGCATTATTTATACTGAGAGGATTATGGGGGACATTATTACTACTGAGGGGTCTGTAGAGAGCTTTATTACCACTGGGGGAATAATAGGGGGCCTTATTTCTACTGGGGGCTCTGTAAGGACATTATTATTACTGGAGGGCTCTTCTACTAATGTAGGCACTCTTGGGGAGCACTATGACTGTAAGGGCAGTATTACTAAGGAGGGCATTCTCGAAGGGACTTACTATTGGTGGGACTATGAGGAGTACTATTACTATGGGGGTACGCATGCTGTATAGCAAGTACAGTAAAATGTCTTCAATGCTAATGTTTGCGGGGGCGGGGGGGGGGTGTCTGAGGGGGTTGGGGGGTTGGTCGACTTAGAGAATTGGGCCATATGCATTGGGGCTTGGGCCCCAGAGCTATTGAGACCTTAGCAATGCCCCTGTTGCTGGTGCTTGCACCAGCGTTGTGCTTTGCAGGTAGCAGCCAAGTGTACTGGGACCATCCTGGAGGTGCGACCAGTGAGCCCTAGGCCAAGTTCATCCCCACCACCAGAGGTTCTATTAAGAATTGGGCTCGCTGGCTCTCCGCCCCCTGGGTTTGGACTCCTTCCTTGCCGGTGCACTTGGTTCAGTAGTAGTTCTACCACTATTGCCTACCTGCTACTCCTACATTACTGTCATATTTCTTTATTAGATGTGTAATATAGTACTCAGTTGGTTTCCTGGTCTGCAATCTGCCTGTGTCCTGTTTGCAAGACGTTCTGCCGGTCCTCTGGATCGTGAAACATTTTTTTAAGGGACATTTACTTCAGAAAGGAAAATTTTAACTTAATATTCATAGAAAACTATTATTTTTATTTTTTTGACATTCAGTTAAACAGATTCTACCTTTAAATTTTTTTTTTAAGTGAAAAGATCTCCATACAACACCCCCAAACTTGGATTAACGTATGCATGTTCCAGTTAGGGCCTCTCTGTCTAGTACAATGGATGACGGCATTATTACAGCTGTTCTGTAATAACATTGAGTACATTATCTCTGCCTCATAGTAACGGGAGGCAGAAAATATAAGTAGCAGCATTAGTGCAGACGAGTGAGCAGACACGGAGCTGTCCACCATCACATGTTCAGACTGTTAAACCATAATGAATGATAGACACTGATATCCCAGGCAAATCTATAATAGAATCTGCTATAATAGAGTAAGTGACATCGAAAAATATTCAGTATCAGCTCATGAATGACAATGAGGGTCTCCGGTATTCACAGAGGACCTTCAGAACAGCGCTGTACGTGCAGAACTTCACTGGTAAGACTTTTATAAGTGATGTGTATGGAACATAAGGACAGTCGTAATCCAGCTGCATTTTAAAGGGAACCAAAATGCAGTTAAAGGGGTTATCCCATGATTGATGTAAAAAATAAAAGTTAGACATCATAGTACTTGACAATACCTCTTTAACAAAGCTAGAACTGGCCCTGTACCTCACATGGGTCCAGAGTTCTCCACATTCACTGCTTCAGTTGCTTTGCTAGTTTATCTTCAGCCCTGCAGCTCAAGGGTGTGTACTTTCTGCTGCAGCTCTCTCCCTGTGACTAATGATGGATGAACATGGGCCAGGAGTCCAGGACGATTTGTGAGCACGTGTTTGCGATCAGATTTTCACGGAGGGCCCCATTTACTTCAATGGTAGGCGAAACTGAAGAACCTTCAGGTCATATTTGCAGCCAGCAAACACTTACTAGAAGTACAAAAATAGTCCCACAACATGGACAGTGATATACCAGAGGAGGATCATTGGCAAAAATTCCCACAAAAGATATGTATTTTAATCAGGGGCCTTTTTTTATGCGTCTTAAAGAGAAACTCTCAAAAATGTGCCCTGCTGGAGCCTAGAATTTTTTTATTTTAGGCCATGGGAGTATAAGCATCAAAAATTAGGCATTCACCTGACAGAAAAGAACTTTGGTAGATGTGGCTGGAGGTACATTAGGCGTTCACTAGATACAAATTTTACTGTAGGCCACTGGAGTAGAGGCCCCAAAAATTAGGCATTCACCTGACACAAAAGAACTTGTGATTCTGTGGCTGGATGTACATTAGGCAGTCACTGGATAAAAATGTTACTGTAGGCCACTGGAGTAGAGGCCCCAAAAATTAGGCATTCATCTGACACAAAAGAACTTGTGATTCTGTGGCTGGAGGTACATTAGGCGGTCAGTGGATAAAAATAGAACTGTAGGCCACCAGAGTAGAGGCCCCCAAAATTAGGCATTCACCTGACTGAAAAGGCTTTTTATGCCACTGTATATACATAAGACAAGGACCATTCTTTGTTCTGGGTGGTGGTGGATATGTGTGGGCTGGCATGAGGAAATTCAATTACACTTGGTCGTCGCAGGTGTTGAATTCCTCTGAGATCCATGCCTAGATGAGTGCGCTTATCGGTCATGATCCCCCCTGCTGCGCTGAACATCCTTTCGGACAGGACACTCGAAGAGGGGCAAGCCAAGAGTTCCATGGCAAATTGTGCCAGTTCTGGCCACAGGTCAAGTTTGTACACCCAGTAGTCCAGGGGTTCCTCGCTTCTCAGAGCGTCCACATTGGCTGTTAACCCGATGTAGTCGGACACCTGAGGCGGGCGTTCCCTGAGGCTGGATCCGAAGGGGGGCTGTCGATGGGTTGGCTGCAAGAATGATCTCATATCCATAGTGACCATCACATCTTCAAACAGCCCTCTTCTTGTAGGCGAGGTAGGATTGGTACCCGCACCTGTTTCGGCTGTGGGTGGAAATTCCTCTGCCAGCGCCTGCAACAGCAGAATGCAGCATCTCTCGCAGCAATGCCTGGTAATGGTTCATTCTGCCAGCCCTCTGTGATGCTGGTAACACGTCCGTCATTTTGTTTTTGTACCGGGGGTCTAAGTATGTTGCCACCTAGTACTGGTCCTTACCCTTTATGCTTTTTATACGGGGGTCCCTCTGCAGACACTGGAGCATGAAGTAACCCATTTTCACTAAATTGGAAGTGGTGAAGCGCCCTGGCTCCTGCTCATCACCCAGGAGAATGTTGTCCTCGGTCTTCTCCCCCCAGCCATGGCCAACACCATGGATCCCCGAAAAGTTTGAAGTCCCCCTCAAAGCCTGCTCTTCTTGCTCCTCCTCATCCCCCCAGCCACCATCCTCCTCTGACTTCTCTTCAGACTCCTGCTGACTTGTCTCAGATGGAGCAGCCCCCCCTTGTAATTTATTTAACATTGCGACTGCCTCATCTTCCTGCTTCTGCTCTTCGACGGCTTGATCAATGACACAGCGCAATACACGCTCCAGAAAGAAGGTGTAAGGTACGATTTCACTGATGGCGCCCTGGCTGCAACTGACCAGTTTGGTAATCTCATCAAACAGCCGCAGAAGTCTGCATGCATCGCGCATGAGCAGCCACTGGCTCGGTGAAAAGAAACCAAGCTCCCCAGAACCTGTCCAGCTGAAGAGTTCGTACAGGTAGTTGTTAACGGCACGTTGCTGCTGGAGCAGCCTATCAAGCAGCCTATCAAGCATATACAAGGTGGAGTTCCAGCTCGTTGGCTGTCACAAACCAGACGTCTGACAGGCAAGTGGTGTTGTCGCTGAACGTCAGCAAGGCGAGCCATGACTGTGTAAGATCGTCTAAAATGGCTAGAGATTTTCCTGGCCTGCCGCAAGATGTCCTGGACCTCAGGAAATTTGGCAACGAATCGCTGCACGACTAAGTTCAGGACCTGTGCCTTGCATGGCTCGCGTGTCATTTTGCCCTGTTTCAGCATGCTCAGCAGATTGGCACCGTTGTCGCACACCACTTTACCAACTGTCAAATTGAGCAGGGTTAGCCACTGTTCGGCCTGTGACCGCAGAGCTGAAAGCAGTGCAGGACCGGTATGGCTCTTGGCTTCAGGCACAACATCCGCAGCACAGCATGGCAACGTCTCACCTGGGTCGAATAGGTTCTGAGGAGCTTGGGGGGCGCAGCGGAAGAGGTGGTAGCAGTGGAAAAGGAGGAGTCAGCCGAGGAGGAGACGGAGGATGGAGTAGGAGGACGAGAAGAAGAAGCAGGCCTGCATGCAATCCATGGCGGTAGCACCAAATCCACACGGGAGCCACAGGTTACATGCTTGACGGCCATGAGAAGGTTCACCCAGTGGGCAGTAAAAGTTATGCACCTTCCCTTCCCGTGTTTGCTAGACCACGTGTATGTGGTCAGAATAATCTTGGCACCGACACTGTGTGCCAGAGATATATTCACTTGACGCTGAACGTGGCCATATAGCTCTGAGATGCCCTTCTGTGAGAAATATTTCTTTCTGGGGACCTTCCATTGCGGTGTGCAAATGGCCACAAATTTTCTAAAGGCCTCCGAGTCCACCAGTTCATATGGCAGTAGTTGGCGGGTTAGGAGTTCCGACAAGCCCGCGGGCAAGAGGGTTATCCAGCGTCATTATCTTTTTACTCTTAAACATTTGGCCCACGGAAGCCTGCCTTATATCAGATGAACGCAATGATGACACGGTGGAAGGTGGAGTGGAGGACAAATGGGAGGGAGGAGAAGAGGCAGGACGTGGAGTGTCGGGAGTGTGGTTTTATGGGTGCTGACGGCGTTGCTCCCACTGGGATCGGTGATGGAAGGCCAGGTGCCTTCTTAAGGCGGTCGTCCCTAGGTGAGTGTTGGGCTTACCGCGACTTATGCATTGACAGCACAGGCTGCAGATGACAACATTATTGTCAGCAGCTGACATGTTAAAAAAAGTCCACACTGCAGAGCCATGTGCCAGCGTCCTGGAAGCGCCAGAAGTGACCGTGCATGGTGGATGGCTCGCTCCAGATACATTTGCAGTCTGCTTTTGCCTCCTGTGCCCTGCGAGCTGTGCCTGCTTCTCCTCCCTCTTTGCTGCTCCGTCTATCCCTCTGAACACCCCCGCTCTTTCTCTCTTGTGGGCACCCACGTGGCGTCCATTGACACATCATCATCCTCACCTTCACCACCACTGACATTTGAGATCTCAGCGTAGGCAGAAACAGCAGGGACCTCCCTCTATAGGCTTATCTGGGTACTGTCGTCAGACCGCTGGGTGGCGGCCGTTGCTACTTTCTCTTCCTCATCCAATGTAAAGAATGGCTGTGCATCACTAAGGTCTGGGAATGGATGGGAAAATAATTCCTCTGACTCGTGTGGAGGGGCTATGGTGGTGGTGGTGGATTTGGGGGTGCATACAGCTAAGAGTGAGGAGGGTGCAGATACAGAGGATAAGGAGGGTACAGAAGCGGAAGGGTGAATGAGCCACTCAACCAACTCCGGTGAGTCCTTTGAAGTAATCGCACGCGCCTTATCCAACTTCCCACTTAGGCTCCGCCCTGGTGCACCTCCCCGACCCCTACCACCCCTGCGTAATGGCCTGATTCTTCCTCTGCCTGTCATTTCCAAAATTACCCTGTGCCTAAGTCCCTAGAGAAGAGCAGTATTTGTGAAAGCACTGCAGGTATATTGCAGGCCTCAATCAATATTTGGCGGAAGCAGGTATATCTAACCCCTTAATCAGTCTTTTGTGGAAGCAGGTAAAACACACCCTTCAATCAGTTTTTTTGGGGGGCAAATGGGATATCATACCCGTTGCAATTAGTTGTTCCAATAGTGTTTGTCCCTCTATATAGCTGTGGTATCGCAGCAGAACCACACACAACTGCTGCACAGTTCAAATGCACTATATAGAAAGTATATTATAGGTATATTACACCCCTGCCTCAATCAGTTTTTTTAGGGGGCAAATGGTATATCACACCCGTTGCAATTAGTTGTTCCAATAGCGTTTGTCCCTCTATATAGCTGTGATATCGCAGCAGAATAGCACACAACTGCTGCAAAGTTCAAATGCACTGTATAGAAAGTATATTATAGTTATATCACACCCCTGCCTCAATCAGTTTTTTTGCTATAGGGTGGGGGTGTGTCCATGTGCTGAAATGTCTCACTTGGCTGTCCTGTCCCACCTGATGGATGTCTCATGGGCCAAAGTTCGGCACAATGCAAAAGAATATGGAGAGCACGAACATCGCCATATGTTCGGCGAATCGCGAATGCTCAAAGTTCGCCGTGAACCGACCGCCGGGCGACCGGAAAGCCATTACTACCTGTGACTGCCACAGCTTCTAACATAATATATAGCTGGTGACCAACTCAGTGAAATAGACAAAAATTAAGATAAAGAACAAACAGCAGGTGGCGCGATAAAAATACATTTTATTGAATAACTTAGCGGCTATACTATATTTTTATTTATACAAATGTAGAATATGTTACCTCTAAGGGGTTCTCTGGTTCCATAATACCATTTTTAAAGGAGTTGTCGAGTTTACAAAACTCATTTCTATTCATCCTGTTAGATACTTCTGTAAACCTGTTAGAAGGAGGTCTTCTGTTCAGGATCCCTTATCTTTTGGCCATAGTGGAGAATAGTTACAAAGAGAGCCTCTTGCTCTGGAGGACCTGTTCTGTCCAGCATTTCATAGACGACCCATTGATATGAATTAGCACCGTGTGATTTATCATTTTCCTTCTAGTGGCGACAAGTTTCCCCAGTTCTCAACAGGGGGACCTTTTGTGATCAGCCTATTGTTGAGGGACCTTTCTAAGTACAAGTACAAATTTGCAAAGTATAGAACCCCATTAAGTTTAATGTATAAGCTTATGTAAGGGCATGGCATATATAGCAACTCCCCAATGCCACTGAGTTCCAATACTACAGATGTACGCATGCAGGAAATTTAAATACCCTTAGGGCTCATGCACACGCCCGTATGCATTTTGAAGAAAAACGGATCTGCAAAAAATACGGATAACATTCGTGTGCATTCCGTATTTTGCGGAATGGAACAGCTGGTCCCTAATAGAACAGTACTATCCTGGTACGTAATGCGGACAATAATAGGACACGTTCTTTTTTTTTGTGGAACGGAAATACGGACATATAGAAACTGAATGCACACGGAGTAACTTCCGTTTTTTTGGGCGGACCTATTGATATGAATAGTTCCGCATACGGTCCCCCAAAAAACCCGGAACAGACATAGAAAGAAAATACGTTCGTATGCATGAGCCCTTAGAGGGAGATTTTATTACTTTCCTCTGGATAGGTCATCAGTATCTGATTGGGTCCAACACCCAGGACCCCCACTGATCAGGAGTTTGAAAATGCAACTGCGCTTACAATAGTGCCTCGGCCTTCTCTCAGTCTAGCCTAGGCCATGTGACGTCACGTTAATCGATCACATAATCTATGTGCAGCTCAGCACCAATCACTCTGCAATAGCAAGCAGAGTCGCTATCAAATGGACGCCGCAGTGCTTGTTGAGGTCGCAGCACTACTGTGAGCACTGATGCCGTCTCAAACAGCTGATTGGCGGCGATCCCAGTGTCAGACCCAAACCGATCAGATACTGATGACCTATCCAGAGGATAGTAAAGTCTCCGAAAACCCCTTCAATTTATGATAAAGAGCACACCTCGTCATATATGAAGCACATCCTCCGGCAGTCCATGCGCCCAGAAAAGTGGTGGAAAAGGAAATTATGATAAATCTGCCGATGGACCCACTCATGTCACTTCCTCTTTTCAGAAAGTGGCGAGAGTGGCGTAAAAATGCAATTTTTACAAAAAGTTGCATGTTTGCGACTTTTTTTTAAACTAAATCTACCCCTAGAGTATGGCCACACGGTGCAGACATGTGTGCAGAAAATCTGCAGCGCATTACAGGAGCAGCAACGTGGAAGACATTTTGAAAAAATCTCATCCACAAAATGCAGGACAGTTTCTCGAATGGAATCCACAGATAACTCTGAACAGAAGATGTGTTTTTGGACATGTGTCTCAGGAGCAGGGTGTCTTTATCGACCCCAGCTTTCCGGCATGGTTCTCACCTGAGCGTTTTACAGTGCGTACGAACGCGCTGTAAAGCGTCCTACGCCCCAAGAAGTACAGGAGCTTCTTTGGGGCGTATTGTCGCTCGTAACACCTTTGTTTTTCATTGTACGCCTCTGTGGTCAATAGCAAGAACGCACGTACGACGTGCGTTTCCAAAATACAAAAACGCCCGATAAAAACGCCTGTAAACAGCGCTTATCGAATATGATCAGGTGTGAACCCAGCCTTAATGTGAAATGAAGGCTTACAACGCAGGTAGCTTCCGCAGATCCTTTTAGGCAATAAGCCCCCACTTACTTGTGTTTTCAGCTTTCCAGTTGTACAAATAAAATCCACTTTGGGTGTAACTGGAGTATATTTTGCTTTGGTAGAATTACACTTTTGAACACGTCGTCATAGAGGAGTAGTCGTTTAGTGTCGTGATTATAATCCAATAATGGCCTGTAAACAGCGCTTTACTGCAGTGCATTCTCCCATAATGACTCTCTGATGGCTCTAATCCCCCCACTCACTGCAGCTTTTATGGAATAAACACTAATAGTCTCATTCTGATGAAACATCTAGATTTTTGACCAAATGATGCTTGAAAGTATAAGGGCATCTGTGGAGGAAGGTCTTTACTGCATTCAGAATGTGTAGCAAGGTGTATACTGTCCACATAGACTTCATTATCTTCTGGTGTCTCTTATGTGTCCTTTCACATGAGCAAATTACGGTACATGACAAACGCCGATCAGTGATATAGTATGCTGATCGGCACTTGTTTAAAGGGGTATTTCAGGATTTTACTACTGATGGCCTATCCTCGGGATAGGCCATCAATATCTCATCAGCAGGGTCCAACACCCTGCACCCCCAGTTCCAGTGCTGGAAGTCAGCGCCAGTACTACACAGCTCTACTGTATAGTGGGCAGAACTGGTTTCAGCAGCACTGAAGTGAATGGGCATTGGTGTGATTGGCATAAAAGATCCAATCAGCCGATAAACTACTGCCCCGATCAATGGGATATTTATACGGGCAAGGCAATGGACGGAAACAATTGTTGTAGAAAAGTTTGTTCGCCTTAAAGAGGTTGTGCACCTTTGGGAGTTTTTTTGGGGCAAACTCCACCTCCTGGGCATACCTACGAAGGTAAGCCTACTTGCCTGTTTCCTGGTGCTGGCTCCCTGTTCCTTCCCTCCTGGCCTTGGCTGCTCTGCTGCGCTCCCGGGGTGACAACTTCCGTTTTGTCCCTTTTTGCACCCAATTGCTGGCCGCAAGCAGCTTCCTTTCACAGGTCTGATCAGGAGGAGTGGGGGGGGGGGGGGGGGGGGCTTATTGATGACTTAGCTCTGTAGACAACAGTGGGCTTCTGTTAAACATTATTCGGACCCTTGCTTTTAAAGAAGTGTTTACCACTGTACAGTACCTACCTCATTACTAAAGGAAACCCCTCACCAGTAAATCTGAGTCATAAATGGCTGTGGGGAGTGGTATAGCTATCAGACTACTTGCTGTTTTAGCTGATACCTGCACCCACCACTAAGGGGAGCTCACTGAATACAGATTTCTAGAGCTTCCATACTAGCTATATAAATCCTTATGTGGTTAGCTTCCCCAGTGATGGCTGCATGTTCCGTAATCATACAGGGAGTGCAGAATTATTAGGCAAGTTGTATTTTTGAGGATTAATTTTATTATTGAACAACAACCATGTCCTCAATGAACCCAAAAAACGCATTAATATCAAAGCTGAATATTTTTGGAAGTAGTTTTTAGTTTGTTTTTAGTTTTAGCTATTTTAGGGGGATATCTGTGTGTGCAGGTGACTATTACTGTGCATAATTATTAGGCAACTTAACAAAAAACAAATATATACCCATTTAAATTATTTATTTTTTCCAGTGAAACCAATATAACATCTCAACATTTACAAATATACATTTCTGACATTTGAAAAACAAAACAAAAACAAATCAGTGACCAATATAGCCACCTTTCTTTGCAAGGACACTCAAAAGCCTGCCATCCATGGATTCTGTCAGTGTTTTGATCTGTTCACCATCAACATTGCGTGCAGCAGCAACCACAGCCTCCCAGACACTGTTCAGAGAGGTGTACTGTTTTCCCTCCTTGTAAATCTCACATTTGATGATGGACCACAGGTTCTCAATGGGGTTCAGATCAGGTGAACAAGGAGGCCATGTCATTAGATTTTCTTCTTTTATACCCTTTCTTGCCAGCCACGCTGTGGAGTACTTGGACGCGTGTGATGGAGCATTGTCCTGCATGAAAATCATGCTTTTCTTGAAGGATGCAGACTTCTTCCTGCTTGACTCCATCCTCAACCCGAAAAGACCCCACAAGCTCATCTTTGATGATACCAGCCCAAACCAGTACTCCACCTCCACCTTGCTGGCGTCTGAGTCGGACTGGAGCTCTCTGCCCTTTACCAATCCAGCCATCTGGCCCATCAAGACTCACTCTCATTTCATCAGTCCATAAAACCTTAGAAAAATCAGTCTTGAGATATTTCTTGGCCCAGTCTTGACGTTTCAGCTTGTGTGTCTTGTTCAGTGGTGGTCGTCTTTCAGCCTTTCTTACCTTGGCCATGTCTCTGAGTATTGCACACCTTGTGCTTTTGGGCACTCCAGTGATGTTGCAGCTCTGAAATATGGCCAAACTGGTGGCAAGTGGCATCTTGGCAGCTGCACGCTTGACTTTTCTCAGTTCATGGGCAGTTATTTTGCGCCTTGGTTTTTCCACACGCTTCTTGCGACCTTGTTGACTATTTTGAATTAAACGCTTGATTGTTCGATGATCACGCTTCAGAAGCTTTGCAATTTTAAGAGTGCTGCATCCCTCTGCAAGATATCTCACTATTTTTGACTTTTCTGAGCCTGTCAAGTCCTTCTTTTGACCCATTTTGCCAAAGGAAAGGAAGTTGCCTAATAATTATGCACACCTGATATAGGGTGTTGATGTCATTAGACCACACCCCTTCTCATTACAGAGATGCACATCACCTCATATGCTTAATTGGTAGTAGGCTTTCGCGCCTATACAGCTTGGAGTAAGACAACATGCATAAAGAGGATGATGTGGTCAAAATACTCATTTGCCTAATAATTCTGCACTCCCTGTAGTGGTAGGGATTTTTCTGGACTTCCTCTCACTCATCCTATTGAATAACACCTTAAATTCAGCCTCTTTCTCCACATGAAATTAATGATAGCAGGGCACAATAGACTACAATCAATGGCAGAACTAAGGTAGAATTAAACTAATAGGACCAGGTTTCTGCATAGTCATCTTACCTGGCCCTGCCAATCAAGAAGGAGAGAGAAGGAGTAGCAGAGGTTGCAGGAGGAGCAAAGGTGAACAGAGTGGCTTGGGACCGCCCTGGGTGCACCTAACTGCTTCTTTACATATGGATTAAAATTAACTTTTCTCCAGAATAAAGGAACTGGTTACTAAGTGAAAGATATCAATACATTCAGCTGATCTAGCCCTACAAGGCATTTTTCCTGGTTTAACAATGGATTTCCTGGTGCAGATCCCCTTTAAGCTTTCAGTGTGAATAGAGAAGAAAATTAGTGCTCACGATCAGTTAAAGAGGACTTGTCACCTGTTTTTATAGCTTCAAGCATTCCCCATGTAATAGCAATTCTGGAGCATGTATTCTTATGCCTCTATGTTTTGCTATTCCTTTATTATTTCTTCTAGAAATTATGAATGAATTACTAGCAGTCTGCAGTAAGGGTACAGAGGGGTGGTAACCAGTTGGGGGGGGGGGGGGGTGTACCTGCACAGTCTGAAAATGGCAGCACTGATTGGATAGACTGAATCTGTGCAGGTGCACCCCCCCCCCCCCCCCCCAACTGGTCAACTGGTTACCTCTCCTCTGTACCCTTACTGCAGACTGCTAGCAATTTATTCATAACTTCTAGTAGAAATATTAAAAGAATGGAACAACATACAGTGATAAGAATAGATGTTCCAGAACTGTTATTACATGGGGAATGCGTGAAGCTATTAAAACAGGCATGTCAGGAGTGATGACAGGTCCTCATTAAAGATAGGTAACAGAAGATGTAAAGCCTCTATATTTCATCAAGTACCATAGTGAAAATAGAGTGATAGAGCAGTAATGTAGTGTGGGTGGAGTATAGGGTTTATTTTACAAGGCGGTGTGAACTTCATGCAATTTTCATTCTGTGTTCTTTATGCACCTATCACAAATAAAACTTTTCAAGTGTTAAACCTTGCCGTCACCGAGGCTTTGCAGCAAGGAGATTCACCTTCTCCTGCTGTATTAGAAGCAGATAAATATAATTTTATGGATGGCCGACATAAAATAAGAAGCAGTATCTTTTCCGAGAACCTCGACTGGCATCATAAACCATAAGAGGGAGATGTGGCGGTTTAAATGTCAATGCCAGACAGATAGAAACGTTTCATTTTTATCACTGCCTTTCATATCGGTCACATTATGTACTGAAAATTTCCTAAAGAAGGAATAAACTGATAAGAAAAGCAGAGATATGCAGAAATGATGGGATGTCTGGCGAGACAACACAGAGAAAATAGTCATTCTGTTGTATGAAGTCCTTAAAGGATTCTATTGCAGATAGATACATCCTTAAAGGGGAGAATCATTTTTGTTTTAACCCTCCTGACTCTATAGAATATATTGTCTAATAGCTGACCGCTGTAGAAGTGATTACAGTAGGTTACCTGCTGAAAGTTTGTCCTACTATTAATATATAAATTAATCATCATTTTATAATGCCAAAATTCTATGGTGGCTAATTTAACCCCTTAAGCCACCACAACATAACTGTATGTCACTTATTAAAGTGTCGCTGTACTTTCACACAATTTCATTTCATTTACTAGAGAATGGTGTAACTAGCGAATTTCTAAATCACTTCATTAAAAAAATCTGCCTGCATCCACCTGAAAAAAACTATAAAGTCATGGCCACTAAAGGTCTCATTCCACCTAATTTGCAGTCCACTGCCTGTTATCCATCCCTAGTAACAAAGAAACTGAAGACAGCTCACAGGAAATGGGGGCATGTCACAGGTAGCTGAGATCCTGAGCCTGATAAAAGAAATGCAAGATTATAAGAGCCTCCTATGTGTCTCTAAGTGTGATTTCCCCTTCCTTATGTGTTCTGTGAGCTCCGGAACTGAAAACAAACATAGTGAGAAGTAAGGGAAAGGACATCACAGCAGTACAGTGCTGGCAGACTCCAGAGAAGGGAGATACCCCCTGCTTCTAAGTGAAATGCATCTAGTTGTGCAGCTGAATACTATGGCTGAAAAAGACTTTAGGGAAGCCCAAAAACACCAGTTTCTTCACAGTTATGATTGTACAAAGAAACACAGCAATTATGCAAACTTTTTTTTAAAACTCAGCTACGCTTTAAGCCTCCATGTTGTTTACATCATGGCGATCGCAGGGTTACTGGAGCTGTGCCTTTATGATCAGCTTGTGAGCCTGGCATTGACTGACAGCTTGGTTCCCACTACCAATTCTGGCCATTTTAACCCTCTAAACACCAGTCAATAAAGACCACAGCATCTAGGCGATTAGATAGAGGCAGGGGAATGCCTCTGTTCTCATCACTTTCCTCCACAAACCAAATTATGGGGTGCTAATGGATTGCCATGGCACCTGGTGACTTGAAACAGGCCTCCAGACCTGCCCCATGGCAAGCTTATTTTAATAGCCTCTTAGTTTTAGACTGACAGGCTAGTATGCTTTGTCATACTGAGTACACCAAATATATCAGTGATCAAACAATCGCATTGTGAAGTCTCCTCGTGACACAAAAATCATTATACTAATGTTAAAACAGTTTATTAAAAAATACACTGTAAAGAAAATATATATATTTTTTTCATAAATGTTTTATTTTGTAAAAGTGTTAAAAAAAACTTCAGACACATCTATGGTATCACAAACTATTATTATTTTTATTTTTTTCATTTTCCTTCCCCATCTTCCAAGAGCTATAAGGGCTTGTTTTTTTGTGGCACAAGTTTTATTTTTAATGGCACTGTTTATTTTACCATTAACTTGTACTGGAAAATGTGAAAAAAATTCTTTGTGTGGGGAAATTGAAAAAAAAAATGGCTTTGTTTTTACGCTGCTCACTGTGTGCTAAATGACTTGATGACCTTATTCTGTGGGTCAGTATGATTATTGTGATACAAAATGTATATAGTCAATCCAACGCCTTTATTTGATTGCTCAATATAAAGTAAGGAAACCATTCAGTACCTGAGTGCTAGAGATTGGACTTAAAGTAGAACTATCTAAGAACAGAACTTTTGTCTTGCCTGTAAAGTAACAGTATTTGGAAAACTCCTCAACTGACAATTGCCAGACCTGTTGTAAGGATTAAAGCTAAACTAAGTTCTAGCTTGAGAAAGACAGCAACAAGCTGTTGAAACGTCGCTGCTGACTCTGGGTGAATAAACTACACGTTTTCCGTTGAAATCCGTGGTGTGCTGCTGGCCTTCTTTTATCTTTATATCGCATTGGATCTAGGTGCCGGTTCACACTGGCCTGATTTGCACCCGCAACTTACAGTGTGCTGCATCCTCATTTTTTTCAAAGTCTAAACTAAATTCTGATTACTTCTTTATGCCTTACAAGTGCACTGTACCAACGGTCTTAAGACATTTGATTTAACCCGTAGAGGACCCTTCCTGTACATTTACAGACCTTTGTGAGAACCTTTTGGGGTTTCAATGGTACCACTCAGTGGCGTTGCTAGGGCTGGTGTCACCCGGTGCGGTAGAAAATGGTGTCACCCCCCCTGGGTGACACCTGACAGTGTAGGCTATATGTGTATAACAAACATATTTCATATGAACACTTACAGTTACTTGGCTTTGCCCTTGGGGATCTCGGACGCCACTTCCACACTTGGCCGGGGGCTCGGCGGAGCTGATGTTGTGTTTTATCCTAATGAGAAAGATTTCATAATAAGTATTTGGAGAAGGGGCAGAGGGATAGCAGAGCAGGGAGAGGCTGGTGCTGCTACTAGGGGGTCATACCATGGGGGAGTAATAAAGCCCACCATAATGCCTTCCCCCAGTAGAAATAATTCTCCTTATAATGTGTCAGTGCAAAAAATACCCCCTTGTAATGTCCCCAGTTGAGCTAATGTCCCCATAGTGCCTCCATAATGTGCCAGTATAAAATACCCCTATATAGTGACCCCAGTAAATGCCCCCATAGTGCTCCTCTCCCCCCTAGTGCCCCCATAATGTACCAGTATAAAATTGCCGCTATATAGTGCGCCGGTAGATGCCCTCAGTGTCCCCCATAATTTGTAAGCATAAAATACCCCTTCTCAGTGCCCCGTAGTAGTCCTCTCCCCCCTTCCCCATAGTACCCAACACAATGTGTCCCAGTATAAAATGCCCCTATACAGAGCCCCCATATAAAATAACCGTTCTTTGTGGCCTCAGTAGATGCCCCTATAGTGCCACCAATAATGTGCCAGTAAGAAGTGCCCCCATAGATGTCCCCCAATAATGTGCCAGTGAAATGTGCCCTCATAGATGCCCCTTAATCATGTGCCAGTAGCCTAAGCCCCCCATCAACATGTGCCAGTAGCCATAGGCGCCCCCCCCTATCATGTGCCAGTAGCCATAGGGCCCCTCTATCATGTGCCAGTAGCCATAGGGCCCCCCTATCATGTGCCAGTAGCCATAAGGCCCCCCTATCATGTGCCAGTAGCCATAGGCAGCCCCCCCTATCATGTGCCACTAGCCTTAGGGCCTCTCCTATCATGTGCCACTAGCCATCAGTATTGTACAGAAAAAAAAAAAAGGAAAAAAACACTTACTTCCTTGGCAGCGATGCGATGCAGGCCTCTTCTGGCCTGTGTCCCGCGCTGTGTACGGCTCAGGGCTCAGGCGGCGCGATGACGTCATCGCGCCGCCTGCGCCGGCCTCTGATAGCAGGGCTCCAGACTAAAAAAAATACCTAGTAGCCATTGGCTCCTGAACTGAAAAATTTAGGAGCCAAATTAAATTTTTAGTCCCCAAATCAAAACCAAATGAAAATTTTGGTATCGTGACAACGGTTGTTTCAATACCAAAATTTTGATTCGCTTTCATCACCATAAAAAAGTATTGCGATACTCAATACCAAGCAAAAAAGCCACGTGCATTTCGCATTTTATGAAACGTTCGGCCCATAATAGAACAGTCCTATCCTATTTTTTGGGGTGACAAGGTGACTAAAAAATGGCGAATGCTCACCGCATAGGAGATATTTTTTAATAATTTAATAGTTTGGACTTTTCGGACGCAGCGCTATGTAATATGTTTATTTATTGTATATATTTTTTATATGTAAAATTGGGAAAGGGGGGGATTTAAACTTAATATTTTAGGGTACTTTCACACTAGCGTTTTTCTTTTCTGGCATAGAGTTCTGTCACAGGGGCTCTATACCGGAAAAGAACTGATCCGTCATATCCCCATGCATTCTGAATGGAGAGTAATCCGTCCAGGATGCATCAGGATGTCTTCAGTTCAGTCATTTTGACTGATCAGGCAAAAGATAAAACCGCAGCATGCTACGGTTTTATCTCCGGCGAAAAAAACTGAAGACTTGCCTGAATGCCGGATCCGGCATTTTTCCCCATAGGAACGTATTAGTGCCAGATCCGGCATTCAAAATACCGGAATGCAGGATCCGTCCTTCCGGTCTGCGCATGCCGGTAAAAATGTGTAAAAAGATACAAGACGGATCCGTCTGTCCGCATCACAAGCGGAGAGATGGATTCATTCTTGCAATGCATTTGTGAGATGGATCCGCATCCGGATACATCTCATAAATGCTTTCAGTCACATCAAGATCGGCGGATCTGGCAGGCAGTTCTGACAACGGAACTGCTTGCCGGATCACACTGCCGCAAGTGTGAAAGTAGCCTTAGTGTTTGTGTTTTATTTTCACTTACTATTAGCCCCCTTAGGGGCTGGAACCCTTGTCCTATTCACCCTTAGGCCCCTTTCACATGGGTGAGATTTCTGCGCGGGTGCAATGCGTGAGGTGAACGCATTGCACCCGCACTGAATCCGGACCCATTCACTTCTATGGGGCTGTGCAGATGAGCGGTGATTTTCACACATCACTTGTGCGCTGCGTGAAAATCGCAACATGCTTTATGTTGTGCTTTTTCATGCAACGCAGGCCACATAGAAGTTAATGGGGCTGCGTGAAAATCGCATTGTATCCGCAAGCAAGTGTGGATGCGGTGCGATTTTCACGCTTGGTTGCTAAGATGAAAGTCTATTCACTGTGTTATTTTCCCTTATAACATGGTTATAAGGGAAAATAATAGCATTCTGAATACAGACTGCATAGTAGAAGGTCAATATAATAAACATTGAGTGCGCCCCCCCAGTATAATAAACATTGAGTGTGCCCCAGTAACCCCAGTATAATAAACATTGAGAGCGCCCCCCCCAGTATAATAAACATTGAGAGCGCCCCCCCAGTATAATAAACATTGAGAGCGCCCCCCCAGTATATCAAACATTGAGAGCGCCCCCCCAGTATAATAAACATCGAGAGCACCCCCCCAGTATAATAAACATTGAGAGCGCCCCCCCCAGTATATCAAACATTGAGAGCTCCCCCCCCAGTATAATAAACATTGAGAGCGCCCCCCAGTATAATAAACATTAAGAGCGCCCCCCCAGTATAATAAACATTGAGTGCGGCCACCCCCCCCAGTATAATATACATTGAGTGCGGCCCCCTCCCAGTATAATAAACATTGGTGGCGCAGTGGGAAGTGCCAATGAGGGTTAAAAAAATAAATAAAAATTAACTCACCTCCTCCAATTGATCGCGCAGCTGCCGGTCTCCTGTTCTATCTTCAGGACCTGTCAAAGGACCTATGGTGACATCACTGTGGTCATCACATGGTACATCATATGATCCATCACCATGGTAATGGACCATGTGATTAGCTCAGTGATGTCACCACAGGTCCTGAAGATAGAACAGGAGACCGGCAGCTACTATCAACTGGAGGAGGTGAGTTAATTTTTTATTTATTTTTTTAACCCTCATTGGCACTTCCCACTGCACCACCAATGTTTATTATACTGGGGGGGGGGGGGCACAAAATGTTTATTATACTGGGGGGGGGGGGTTGCACAGAATGTTTATTATACTGGGGGGGGGGGCGCACTCAATGTTAATACAAATACAGGAGGCGGGTGCCGGAATGAAATAGCCGGCACCCGACCTCTATGATAGGGGGCTGCGATCAGTGGCAGTTAACCTCTCAGGTGCCGCTCCCTGTCATAGAGGTCGGGTGCCGGCTATTTGATTCCGGCACCCGCCTCCTGTATTTGTATTACAGGTCAGTTTTCTTCATTGGTGGCGCAGTGGCCACAGCCCCTCCCCTCCTCCTCCCATCCCTCTTCTCATTGGCGGAGGCAGCGGCAGCAGCAGCACAGGGGGAGGGAGAGAGCCCCCCCCCCTGCCTCTATGGAAGCGCCGGCCCTGCCTAAAGTTAGTCAGTCAAGGAGAACTCCGGCGGCCGGCGGGTGACACCCCATCAGACTGGTGTCACCCGGTGCGGCCCGCACCCCCCTCGCAACGCCACTGGTACCACTTTGAGGTGCATATTACTTTTTGATCTCTTTTTATTAAATTTTTTGAGGGGACAATGTGATTAAAAAAAAGTCAAATCGTGCATTTTTATGTATTTGTTTTTTTCATTATGGTGTACACCATGCAGGAAAAACATTTTTAATACTTTACAGTGCTCAGACTTTTTCAGACATTGTAAAATTGGGAAAGGGGGTGATTTTAATTGTTATAAAAAATAACAAATAAAATCACCCCCTGTTTTTTCCAATTTTTTTTTACTGTACCTTAGGACAGTGGTCCCCAACCTTTTTTGCACCAAGGACCGGTTTCATGCGAGACAATTTTCCCAGGGACCGGGTGGGGGGAGAAAGGGGGCGGGGGTTCTGGGGCGGGGCTTAGGGGGTGGGCGGGGCTGACTGATTCACGCACATAACAAAACACAAGGTGCATATTAAAATATATAACATTATATAATGACTATATAAACTGACTATGGTCTCTGCTGCACTGGTCTCTGCTGCACTGGTCTCTGCTGCAGTGTACCATATTTTTTGCCCTATAAGATGCACCTAGTTTTAGAGGAGAACAATAAGAAAAAAAAAATTCATTACACCTCAGATCAGACCCCCAATGGCTCAGATCAACCCCTAAACCTTTAGCTATCTATCAGCCCCCAATGTCAGCCATAAACCCCCCCCAATGTCAGCCATAAACCCCCCCAATGTCAGCCATAAACCCCCCCAATGTCAGCCATAAGCCCCCCAATGTCAGCCATAAGCCCCCCATTAGCCCCTCGTCAGCCATAAGCTCCCCATTGCCCCCTCATGTCAGCCATAAGCCCCCCATTAGCCCCTCATGTCAGCCATAAGCCCCCCATTAGCCCCTTGTCAGCCATAAGCCCCCCATTAGCCCCTCATGTCAGCCATAAGCCCCCATTACCCCCTCATGTCAGCCATAAGCCCCCCATTAGCCCCTCATGTCAGCCATAAGCCCCCCCATTAGCCCCTCATGTCAGTCATAAGCCCCCCATTAGCCCTTCATGTCAGCCATAAGCCCCCCATTAGCCCCTCATGTCAGCCATAAGCCCCCCATTAGCCCCTCATGTCAGCCATAAGTCCCCCATTAGCCCCTCATGTCAGCCATAAGCCCCCATTAGCCCCTCATGTCAGCCATAAGCCCCCCCATTAGCCCCTCATGTCAGCCATAAGCCCCCATTAGCCCCTCATGTCAGCCATAAGCCCCTCATTAGCCCCTCATGTCAGCCATAAGCCCCCCATTAGCCCCTCATGTCAGCCATAAGCCCCCCATTAGCCCCTCATGTCAGCCATAAGCCCCCCATTAGCCCCTCATGTCAGCCATAAGCCCCCCATTAGCCCCTCATGTCAGCCATAAGCCCCCATTAGCCCCTCATGTCAGCCATAAGCCCCCCATTAGCCCCTCATGTCAGCCATAAGCCCCCCATTAGCCCCTCATGTCAGCCATAAGCCCCCCATTAGCCCCTCATGTCAGCCATAAGCCCCCCATTAGCCCCTCATGTCAGCCATTAGCCCCACATTAGCCCCTTATGTCAGCCCCATGTCCCCCAGGTCAGCCATCAGCCCCCATTAGCCCCTCATGTCAGCCCCATGTCCCTCATGTCAGCCCCATGTCCCTCATATCAGCCCCTAGCGCAAATAAAATAAAATAAAAAAACCTCTTACCTCTCCTGCTCCTGGTCACCATCGCGATCCTCTTCATTCTGCTGTCGGCTGTGTATAGCGGCGCACAGCGTGAGGTCACAGAGAGACCTCACGGTGTGCGCAGCCCTGCACAGCCGATAGCTGAACCGAGGACCAGGAAGCGGTGAGTACAGATCCTTCACCGCTTCCTGGTCCTTCTGTACTAATGAAGCGCTTCCATAATGGAAGCGCTTCATTAGTACAGAGTTAAAGACTGCCATGATCGCCGCGGCCCGGCTAACAATCCTCCGCGGCCCGGTCCTGGGCCGCGGCCCGGCGGTTGGGGACCGCTGCCTTAGGGGACTTGAACATGTGATCTTGTGCCATAGACCACAATAGAATACTATTTCGATGTATGGGATTCTGAGAGGCTTTCTGAGAAGCCGTACCTTAGGCAGGGCTTTTCAGGCAGTTAGCCATGACAACCCAGGGAGGTTACCCAAAGCCCCAGGATGTCATTGCAACCGATCAGAGCCGCACAATTTCACCACGGGAACAAATATCTGCAGGCAGAGTTAGGCCCCTACTGCTGCCTAACCCTACAGATGCCGCGATTGCTATTGACCACGGCATCTGAATGGTTAACTGACCGAAATCTGCATTATCTCCAATCCCAGTCATTGTAGCCAGGTGCCTGCTGTCTTACATAGCCTGTACCATGAGCATGAGCTTGCTCCATACTCTTTACAGTGCACCACAATGTAACAGTACGTTGTGGTAAATGTAAGGGTTATACCACATTAGGGCTGCAGCAAACGATTATTTTAGCAATCGAGTATTCTACCGATTATTTTTACGAATAATTGAGTACTCTAATAAAAAAAAAATTAATAATTTGTTTTCCTTTATAAAAACTCATCAGACCCCCTGCCATCAGTCCCCAACATCCCTCGGTCCCCCATGTGCGATCAGCTCAAGTGCATTAGTTCCCCCCTAGTGCCATCAGCTCTGTTCCCCCCAGTGCCTTCAGCTCCACTCCCCCAGTGCCATCAGCCCCTCCATGCCATCCATTGCCATGTGATGTCCGCCACTTCTATCAGATCAGCCCCTTTATGCCATGTCCCCCACTCCCCCAGTGCCATCAGATCAGCCCCTCCATGCCATGTACCCCACTCCCCTAGTGTATTCAGCCCCTCCATCCCATCTATTGCCATGCCCTCCAATCCCCCAGTGCCTCCATGCCATCCATTGCCAATTGCCATGTCCCCCACTCCCCCAGTGCCATCAGATCAGCCCCTCTATGCCATGTCCACCACTCCCCCAGTGCCATCTGCCCCTCCATGCCATCCATTGCCATGCCCCCTCTTCCAGTGCCTCCATGCCATCCATTGCCTCCATGCCATCCACTGCTATTTCCCCCTCTCCCAGTGCCTCCATGCCATCCATTGCCATGTCCCCCTCCCCAGTGCCTCCATGCCATCCATTGCCATGTCTTCCTCCCCCAGAGCCTCCATGCCATCCACCATGTCCCCCACTCCCCCAGTGCCATCAGATCATGCCATGTCCCCCACTCCCCCAGTGCCATCAGATATCATCAGCCCCTCCATGCCATTGCCATCCTTGTCCCCCAGCACCATCAGCCCCTTCAAATCACAGGTGCCCCCATCAAATCACCAACATCACCCCCCTTCCCTGCCAGATTCAGGCCCCTGCTAGTGCTAACTTTATACTTACCTTTCGCCTACATGCACACGACAGTTGTGTGTTTTGCGGACCACGTCTTCTTCCCAGCATGCACTGGGAGGGACCTGACGTCACACACAGTTCTGGTACACAGTAAACAGTGTAAATTTAAAATGCAAGAAATAATGACAGAAATGCATTTTTTTTTTATCTATTTATTTTATGCCATTAGATAGCGCTATTATATTCACGCTGTCCGCAATGGGGGCTCACAATCTAAGTTCAGTTCAGTATGTCTTTGGAGTGTGGGAGGAAACCGGAGTATCCAGAGGAAACCCATGGACAACATACAAACTCAATACATGATATGTACCCAAAAGTGTGCCGTGAAAACTCATGGATAACTCATCACTAAAAAAAAACATATAGCTCTGTCTATGGTAAAATAAAAAGAAGTTATTGCTTACTTGTTACTGAATGCACTGACACAGAGGCAATTATGGGAGTGTTCCTAGGAATGCTCGTTCCCGATAACTTCCCTGTGTAAAGTTGTCATTGCCATGTCCCATGACTTATGGTTCTTATTATGTTCTTTGATTTGTCATTGTCTGATAAGATATAAATGAAGTCCTGCACAATACAGACAAGGATAGCCATATTTTCTATATCAGTCTAGGTATTGAATTAGAAAAGTCAGGGATCACTCGATGAATGAGAAAGTGCTTGTTCTTTAAGTGATTGTATCTTCATCTGGCGCCAAAAATCCTCGTTTTTGAGCAACAGATTGTCCTGTGTAAACAGCAACCTGCTGCCAGAAACAATGAAACTGTATGGGGACGAGCATGTATGTGCAGCCCTTCACCTCCTCTGACGATCAGGCAAATATAGGGAAGAAATTAGTATTTCTGGTACATAGCTTCTGAATCCTCTGCCTAGACACACAGCTACAGCTACCGCCATTGAATTCAATAAGCAATCAGTATGCAATAATGGCTGTGCTCCACAGGGGTGTACAAAGAAATCCTAGAGCCCCATAGCAAAATTTACAATATGTCCCACTGACAAATGAACTTGTTCACAGTAATTCCGTAACATTTTTTGGAGCTTTAGTTTCTACATACAGAGCCATGGCTTCCCTTCAGAGTGATAAAACTCTGGCTTGCTGCAGCCACCACATGGGAGGGGGGCTGACCGCAAATTAATTTTTTACAGCAAGGACAGTATTGAAGTCAAGGGGCGCTACATAAACATCGAGGCAGTGAGCGCCCCTTTATAGCAGCTTAAGGAAAATGATCCATAGAAGTTGTGTCCTTTTCCCAAGAGCCTTGTCTTGTAAGCCCTAGCGGACAGAATCGTCTCTCCCTCTTGGCCACTCCGTCACTCATTTAGTTCACTTGTTTATTGTCTTATGTACCTTAAAGGGAACCTGTCATCTCCAAAAGTGATATAAAACTGCCAGTATTACCTTATAGCAGCCCTCAGTCTGTTATTTATCATGTGTGTGAGCCAGAAATTTAATAATTCATACTTGAGAAAAACGTTTTTTTAATCTCCATGAGAGCTCTTTTTCCTGTTATCTTGAAGTCAAGGGGGCAGCGGCCTCCTTGCTTCAAATCAAGCAAAGCCCGTCTCTTACCCGTCCCCTCTTGACTGTGATTTACATATTTTCTATTCCTTGGGATCGCTCAATACTGGCGCCTGCGCGGTGCGCCCCTTGTGACTGCACGATCCCATCTCGGGCTCCCGCAGTCAGCCGGGCATAATTTTCTCACAGCGCATGGAGAACTAGCCGGCAGGAGAACTATACCTCGCCTCGCCGATTCTTGCCATCGCGCGTGTGCGCACGCCGAATCTAGCCGGCGCATGAGCAGTGAGAAAATTATGCCCGGCTGACTGCGGGAGCCCGAGATGGGATCATGCAGTCACAAGGGGAGCACCGCGCAGGCGCCAGACTTGAGCTTTGCTTGATTTGAAGCAAGGAGGCCGCTGCCCCCTTAACTTCAAGCTCACAGGAAACAGAACGCTCATTGAGATTAAAAAAAGCGTTTTTCTCAAGTATGGATTATCAAATTTCTGGCTCATACACATGATCAATAACAGACTGGGGGCTGCTATAAGGTAATGCTGGCAGTTTCATATCACTTTTGGAGGAGACAGGTTCCCTTTAAACACTTTTCCATATGTACATTTCACTAGAACTGATGGAATAGTAATAATTTTCCCCCCGTTCTCTTTCGTGCACTGAGGTCAGATCAAGTTTTCCATAGCATAAAACTCTGCTGATAAGTCCCTGTGTTGTTTATTTCCATCTTTTCTTTTTCATTCATTTTGCTTTTTATCTTGTCTCATTTTTCTTTTTTTCTATGCAAATGAGTCAAAGATGATCATGATGTTTTCTAGAGCAATTCCACCTACTCATAATGCTCAACTCCATGACCATGAGGCTTGTGTGACTAAAATGGCCCAATGTGACATACGTATGATTCACACTACAATTTATTTTAATGGAAGCCATCACTTCTGCATGATCAGGGACATTTGTATCTATTTTGTAAACCAGTGATGCAGACCAGGCTCCAACATGGTATCCAAAGTCTACTCTTGTACATGTCTGTTTCTCTGGATTGCCCAGCAGAGCAGGCGAACGTGCCATAAATTATTGTATTATAGTAATAATCTTTATTTATATGGCAGCAACTTATTCCAAGGCACCTTACAAAAAAGACAATACATGTACAAACAACATCAGACATTCAAACAATGGTAGTGAGGGTCCTGCTCACATGAGCTTACAATTTATGAGGACATTTGGGTGCCACAAGGTAAAAGTGATTGTTATGTACAACTGTCTGGCCGTACTTTATAAAATAGCTAAGTTCATGAGCTCACCATATATAAAGTGCATTACGGTGTAAGGAATATAGGGATAGCACTAAATGAATAATGTAGGTGTGTGTGTGGGGTTGGGGTTAGGAATAAGCTGATCTGTCTGGGGTAGCTCATTCCAGAGAACTGGTGCAGCACAAGAAGAGTTTTGGATCTATTAATGGGGCACTCTATATGCATAAGGCCTCAGGCACATGAGCATATTTTTTATCGGTGAGCTGTCCCCCTGCATATCTGTTGTTTGAGGATCAAAATACAGACAGGTTGGTTGGTGAAAAGAGTAACATGGTGGGTGAATGCAGTACTCCAGAGCAAGGGGTTATCTGTAAATTGATGGCACAGTCAGGCCTAATAATCTTGGCTTAGCCCTTGTAGGAGGTTAGGTGTGGACTGGCTCCACCCTAGCTCTAATCAGAGATAGGGAGAGTTTGGACAGGAGATGAAGCTGTTATATGTGCTGCCTCTTCTAAGGCCCAAAAAGCAAAAGAGACTCACGGATCTCTGCATGGTCTACAGAAGGAGAGAAGGAGAAAGACAAAGGAGAGAACCTAGAGTCTGCATGGCTGAGTATTGGAATCAGTAAAGTGACCTTCTATGAAAAACAAGGTTAATACACCCTTCACACCTGGACATGACCTGGTCAGTCATATCTCTAGAACCCTGTATCTCTCAGTGGACATTACAGCCACCATTGCAAGAGTACAATTGCAGCTATAGATTCGACTAGAAGAGACGTCAGACAGATAGAGAGGGAAGAGGGATATAACTCTCATCCTTGGCTAAATCCATACATCATTATCTGGGAAGAATTGCACTGTATATTGTGGAAACTGTGTTTTGCTATCATTGGATGTACTACTATTCCTACTTTGCACTTCAGTAAAGAGAGACATTTATTCTGCTACACTACGCTTTTGCACTATACATGCCTTGCCTTGCACCCATATGAACCCTCAACATCACTGGCACCCCTACTACCATCAAGCAGGAGCCCAAACATCAGGGTGTGCCCGGAGTACCACTACCTTTCACTGCATGGTCCTAGGGGGCAACATGTGAGGAAAGACACTGTAATTGACTATAACAGCCAGAGCTACTACACCACTGCCATCATACTCTTCCGCTCCTCAGGGGCTTGCTGCATAAATGCTAGAAAAGTGCAGCTGTAACTGGCTGAAGAGAGGCAACAGGTAGGCAGAGACATTTTTACCGACATGCAATCCTATTATCTCTGCTATAGTATAACTTCCAAATATTTATAGCTGTGAATTAATTGCTGACTTGGCTGGATGTTTCCATAGAGCAAGATTTCCCCTTGTTTAGAAAATCTACAAAGCTTCCAGCCAGCGCCACATGTACCAAAGTCATTTGTAAATCCTCCAGATAACTGGCATGCTGACTTCCATATGGCCAGGAACAGCAGTTGTTAACTACGGGGTGCCGGGATCACGCAGGCAGACGACACGACAATTATTCCAACCTCTACTTCAGGATGTGTGACAAATGAAACAAATTAGATTTGAGGTTCAATGTGTCTCGTGGAAGTTGCTTTCTGTAATTAACATCTAAGACTTCAATGCCGCCACTTGCTCATTTCCCAGCAGTAGATAATCATCCGCCTTTCCTGGGGTGCTAAACATGACCCTGGCGTTCATGTATCACAAGATGCTTGTGCATGCACGGAGAACTGGGACACAATGAATTCAGATGAGAAGCATGTAGGGGATGAAAGGGCAATCTGGAGGAGACTACAACACCCAGTGGAAACACGTTTCATTTGTAAACTTTTGGGTCAAGTCTTAAAAGTGACAAGGCAGCCAAGAAAAATAATTGTATTTTGGCTGTAGTGAGGGCTGCAAAGGTAAATGTAATTTCATATAAAAGACCCAGTGCCTAGTCATAAATGACATGCCTCCTCTGGCATTGCAGGCCCCATCAAGGCTGGTGTAGCACATGCCGGCCTTGATAAACCAGGGCCTAATGTAGTGTATGCTGGG